>NC_088208.1:10887136-10943488 GCF_037126465.1 Ornithodoros turicata
GGAAAACAGCCTCGACAATCTCTTGCAGCTACAAACAAACAACACATCTGAAATGCAATTTAATGTTTTCTACAGAGGAAATCAACAGACACAACTCAGAAATACCTTCCCAACTCGTAGACTATGTTTATTAATACTAATCGAGTGATCATCTGAAACAAAGTCAAACCAGTAATTAATTCAGGCAAACATCTTCTAAGCAAGCAGCGCGAATACACAAAGGAAACTTGTCTTTTTCATTCATGACCCACTAGTTGTTCGAAAAGAGTGGGAAAGTGCTAACCATACAATTCCCATACATTTTCGTCATGATTCCACCCTCTGGGAGTAGGGGAATTCTTCGGCGGTCTTGGTATGCAATATAGTTGAAGGCCATAAACTTGCCCCCCACCCAAGTCAAGATAGGGAGGGACGGACTCTAGCGCGGTCTTGTACATAAAATCATTGAAAGCACACGTTTTTCCTTACACATCGCAGCTTTTTGTGAACCATTTTCCATAATTCTCACAGTGAGATATTATTAATATTCTAAACCTGATAACATAATAATTTTTTAATCAAAAAATGAACCATATCTGATTTAATTAAGTTTAGAAACGCACTAGAGAACAGAACAAGGAAGCTTCAGCGAAGAGACGGACGAATTTTGTGCTCGTTACCATAGGTCATGGGAGGACATGTTAAAAAGTTGCTTAGAAGAAGAAGAGCAGCGAAATGACTCTATTATCAGAGCATTTCAATACGTCTTAGACATTGTCGTATTCGGAGATATCGGTCAAATTACAGAATTGAAGGTGCAAGAGCTCGTATGCCGAATCTGCAATAGTTATAAAAATAGTTGCACGTCAACATCGGAGGGGCCGGTGGGATTGATGGTGGAGTTTTTGAGGTTTGCTAATGAAGAATTGAGATGCACTAGATCAGATGTAATTGTAATCATTGAAATGGGCATGCATTAATCAAGAAAGCAATCAGATTAAGTTGTCATATACAAGGAGTCTATATCGCACGGTTCATTACGGATTTGTTAAAATTACACCTAACAGGAAATGGAAAGTACATAAAAAATCTGATCACCTGATATGTTCCACTAGAACTTTTGCGCAATTTTCTTCTTCTACCAGTTCCTGCAATGATGTCGAATGAGCAGGAGTTCAATGTTGTCGCGCAAGGTCTGATGTATCATCACTATTGAAACACAACAAACATATACATTGCGTTCGACCACCGGAAGGTTCTCATCTAATATCTCTTGTACGCCATTCAAGGATATTCATACATAGAAAGGAAACATCAATAAGAGACTGTGCAAGTTCATCGCAACAAAGTGCAAGTTGTTGAAGCAATACAAACAGTGCGACAACATATCGCCTGCGTTCATCAACGCTGGATTCAAGCACCCAATAATAAGACTAAATTATTTGATGTCTTGGGAATTCATCAATCAAGACAACAAACGAAGACTTCAGAGTTTCGAATAGAACAACTGTAATTTATCGAAATAAACGTATAAATAAGCATATAACTGAAATAATAAATGTAATATTCATCATCATTGCGATGTATTCCACACATCGCAACGAAAACAGCTTGCTAGTATGGCTAGATTGAACACAATGATTGCTAAGGAGACGATTATTCCACACTACGTACAAGGATCCTCGTATGGAATCAGCGCTGACAATCAAAGAGGTTTTACACGACTACACTCTATACGACATCGACGTCCGAAGCATGGAATTGTAGAAGAAAAATCGGTAATTGAAATTTAGAGGCATGTTACATCAGTATTTGTTTACAAAAGAGGATCACAAATGTTTTGTGAAAACTTACCATATTTTACGAATTAAACTGTACAGCGTATATGTTTCTCAAATAGTTGGATAGTTGACAGTATATGTTGAATGGAATCCTATTATCAAATGACGTAATGCAAGTGAAGGATTTTGCAAGCATGAGGCGCAGACGGAGTCTACAATTCTAATCATCGTAACACGTGGCACACAAACGCAATCTGATTTTGGAAGAATCGAATCACACAACTGTCATCATAAATGTCATCCTCAAATAAAGTTGTTTTTGTTGTTGTTGTTTCTTCATCGGTTACGCGTAACAGAAAACCTACTGTTATGACATATTTCGTTCATAATGATTTGGTTCGTAAAGTAAATGAATACAAATACATGGGTGTAACCGTTATTGCGGACTTGAAACTCAGCGGAAGATGAAACGTGTATATTGGACATGCGACTCAGACCTGTATCTAAAGGTTTATAAGCAACTGCATTGCTTCTAATCAATTACTTTTCTGAGTAATTGTTCCAGTAATCAAAAACAACACACCAAAATTTTTAAGAAGTAATTTTTCGAGTAATCCGATTACACTCTTGAGTAATCAGTTACTTCTGAAGTAGCGATTCCTTGTATTTCCACTGGTCATCTATGCCAAAGTCGTCTGGGACCCTTGAACATTTACACAGAAGTAAAAAGAAAACAGAAAAAATGCAGAGGTATGCGGTTGGGTTAATTTTTGATTGTTTCGGTAGAAACTTAGCCGCAAAATCGCTGCGACGTCCGAAACATTTAGGGACCGTGGTGGTGTTGTGCTTAAAAGAAAGACTTTTTTTTAAATATCTGATTGTACATCGGGACTATAACACCAAATTAAACCCTTACATTCAGCGAAAGATCCATTGACTTTGAGGTGTCGTCATAAGTTATTTTTAAGGGAAATTTCTAGTCAGGTGCCTTTAAGTAGTACTGAGCGAGAGATACTAGTGATCATAGGTATTGCCTGTGCTGTCTGATTTAGAGATATTTGGAGAAAGCGGGCGCCAACACCGCCAACGCGTTTCGCGGCCGCGTTTTTCCTTCTGGCGTACACAGAGGCGTACACGTAGATCTTTCCTCCTCGCGCTCGTGCGTACAAAGGGCTTTCCTTCTCACATTCGGGCATTCATCAACATGCAAAGTACATAACCATGAACCAAACTGTTATTTTCCGCCAACTTGTTCTCTCTTCGGAAAGTTTCAACTACATTGCATCCCGAACGAGCATGTCCACTCCTTGGAAGAAAGAGCGCTCCATCTCTCTATGCTTCTCGTTAACATAGTGTACTTTCCTCCTCGCACACAGACATGCAAGCAATCTACATACACACTTGTACATTTGAAAAATATTTTATTCACCTGAAGTACTAGCAATCAGCATAGAGGTGTAAATTTGAAACGAGAAATTGCAGCAGGCAACGTTCATATCTTGCACACGGTGCAAATATTATGATATCGTAATATCTGCAGTAAAAGTGATTTAATATCAAATGGAAATATTCCATGACCCGAGCGCGCAGACAATCACTTGCCCGGAGCAGATAATATTTATTATAGAACCCCCAGAAACACAACTTTTAATTAAGAAAGACATTCTTAGTTCATACAATGATCATTAAAATTAAAATTTCTACCATAACAAGTCTGAGCTTCATGTATGTGACCTCCATCTTCAGGATGTACGTCAGCATCAAACAAATCATATACACGTAAAGAATTAATTATTCTGCTGAAATCATTTGAATGCTACTGAATACGAGTCTTTCGACTGAAGAGCACAACACAGGGACACACCACAACATCCAGGAAAGCAATAATTAGACAAGCAATAGTTAACACTCTCAGAGAGATTTCTTTCTTTAAGCATTGGCTATCGATAATTGTTGCTACGATTCTGAGTGTCTGATTATACTCCTCCATACCTTTTTCATCCATCTACATGTTCCGAAGTTCTCCTTGCTGCTCTTGAAGCATAATATTTCTAGTGTTGACTATCAGAAGCGTATATGAAGTGGGGAGTCAAGTCCTGTAGATCACATAAACAAAATACAGAAACCGACACTGAAGATTTTTGTTTTAGTTTAATTTGTACAAGCTTTCGCGTGGAGGTCCACGCTTCCTCAGGTACAAAGTGAAGTGGTGACACGTATAAGTATATACAGGGTGTCCCAGCTAAGTGTATACAGATTTTTTAAAAATATATATAACACTTTTTCCAACATGAAATCAATTGCAATATAGCATATGCTGAAGGGCACTCCCTAGGAGGACATTAGCAAAGTCCAAAGGCAATGTCTTAATCAACTTTCATTAATTAACTTGTTAATTATAAAAGCAACAAAGTTGTCCCAATGAGAACATCTGTTCCTTTCGGTGACCTGATATCGTAGCCGTTTTCAGAACAAAAATTCGTTCCATAGATCGCCTGCAAAAAAATAGTGATGGAACGCCATTTTTTCTTTATTTTGTTTATCGCGCATCTTCGCAGACGCGTATTTCCTTCATCCCCAACGTGAGAGTGGGGAAGGAGCACAGTGCCGCCTCATGCGTCGAAGATGAGCTTTAACTTGCGGAAACAAAACAAAAACAAATGTATCGGGTGACTCTATCGGAACTGGCCTTATCTTGGGTTGCATAATCTGTTTCCTTTTAATCTTTTTCCAGGACTTTTTGTGAGAGTGGGAGTCACTGCAGCTCGTCGTTGCATAGACGCTTGTCCTTTTGTACGTAAATGGCGAATCAAATTCAAACCAACATCCTTTTATTGATACCATACATTAACACTGTTAAATATGGGAATGTTAGCACAGGCCTGAATCATAGTAATACTGCAAAAATTTATTTCTCCGGCGAAGTAGAATTGGACGTACTGCTCGAAAGTACCGTACAGAAAGAACGAAAGGGAGAAAACAAACGAAAGTATTCAAAAGGAAGGGAGTGGGGGGTGACGCAGAGGTTCGAGCGGTTTGCCTGCCTAGATTGGTCGCATGTTGCTTGTTGTTGTTGTATTCAGAAGAGAGAATATCTCAATCTGCCGTCGTGCCATCGTGGATCACGTGTTCGTCCTTGTCGTAGTGTGCGGTGCATTCTATCTTTTCCAGTACCGCATATATTAAATTCAAGTCCTACGTCCTATGCCGCGAACTGAATGTCACTGCACAGGGACCTGCAGCGTCACAGGACTGTCAGCCGCTTCGGTCCTGTTCTAGGAGGAGGCGCCATGACTCCATGACTAGATATTGTGCCACGGTGTGAGTAACAACTTAACCTCCGTTAAAAGTTTATTGAAAACCACACAGGATTAAAACTTTTGATTTTGTGCATGCTTAATGAAAAAAGAAAACTATGCTCTCGCTGAACGCCCGAAACTGAAACTTCCTTCTTCTTCGTTCTTCAATAACGGATGATTGCCCCGTGATATTGATAGCGACAATGAACATGGCAGGCGTTCAGACTGGAGCGAGGGCGAGGCATTTTCCCGATAACAGAGAGAGACGAGGCAGGTAGAAACAGCAGGACAAATATAGAAGCGTTCTTGCACAAGCAAGTTCTTGCGACATGACAGTTGTCGTGTTTGCTTGGCTGTGAAGGACGTCTCTGAATTCCATGATAGGCAAGCCTGAGCGATGGGCAAGACACGTAAACAAACACAAACACGAAGGCGTTCTTGCACATCGCTCAGGCTTGCCTATCATGGAATTTATCCACCAGCTAGCCTGCATTTACGCCATTCTGTCGACATCTCTGAAAAACACCTTGTAGGATTATCCAAAGAACTGGACTTTAGGCCTGTTCGTTCAACGTAGTTCCGACTAGGACTTCGGCTTCAGTAGCTTGGAACCATCTTGCAAGACAAAATGTTCGCTGCTGCGGCTAAAAAACAGATGCCGCGTCGCCTGGGCGATGCGCGGGCGACGGGGTCACATTTCTTTAGCGAATGCACCTACTATTGTGTGACGTTTGCCAAGTAGGACGCCGTAGAAATATTGTCAGATATGAAGCGTTGTGTCGCACATTAAGAACTATTTGTAACGGAGTCCAAAGCTCGTGGAACCTTGTTCAAGCGAGTGAAGAGAACCACCGTCTCTGTCGGAAGCGTTCAAGAGAAATTGCCCGCTGTTGATATTCAGACAAATGATTAAACTGAGAAAAATACAATGTAGCGGAGCAGAAAACCAAGTTTCGGGAGCAAGGGCAGGAGCAGGCGGGAACCGACGAGCAGCCAAGGCATCCCAAATCAATCGTGGCAGCGAATGGAACGTAGATGAGGAATTATTCAGGTGGAATCAATAAGTAAGACTGACATACATCCCGAAGATGGAGGTCACATACATCAAGCTCAGACTTGTTATGGTAGAAATTTTAATTTTAATGATCATTGTATAGACTAAGAATGTCTTCCTTAATTAAAAGTTGTATTTCTGGAGGTTCTATAATAAATATTATCTGCTTGTAGTGGACGACGATGACTAGGCTCGCGTCACGCCCCCGCTTTCCATCGGTGGCTCATGCCACGAAATAAATCAGTTTCCTTCCGGCATTCGTTGTGGTAGCTTGCGTTCTTTTGGCTCCCACAATTCTGGTGACCCGAACGTAGCTTCGCCCTTCAACAATGCACTCTGGAGACGAGCCTTCCCTACAGACCCTGCTACAACCCCTCTTCAACCGGGCGTGGCTCATGTCGGCATACGCTTACCACCGTTTTGGTCTCGCAGCCCGTTCGTCTGGTTCCAGCAAGTCGAGGCAGAATTCCTCCTTGCTGGTATAACATCCCAGATAACCAGGTACCGTCATCTCCTCGCCTCCCTTCCCCCGAGATCGCCGTGGATGTCGCCGACATCATTGCCAACCCTCCGGCGCAGAATCTCTACGACCATCTGAAGAGCTCAATCCTCCAGCGCACCACCATTTCTGAGCGAACGCGCCTCCAACAGCTTTTGCACTCCGAAGAACTGGGGGCCGAAGACCCTCCCAGCTACTCCGCGCCATGCAAGTCGTATTGGCCCACAGAGCTGCTTCTCTTGACGACGATCTGCTTCGCGAACTGTTTCTGTCGAGGCTCCCATCCTCAGTGCAAATGGCCCTCGCTACGGCCACTGCCTTACTTCTGACCCAGCTCGCACAATTGGCTGACAAGGTGACGGAAGTAGCAAGCCCGAGCCCTCCTATTGCAGCAGTTTCCGAGTCCTGTCGCCTTCCCAACCCCCGCTGCCAGTCACCGGTTTCAAGGACCCCATCTACATTCGCCGAGGAGCTTTCGTCTATGCGCGCGGACATTCACCGCCTCTCCCACAGTCGCCGCCCTCCAGTTCCGTGACAACCACAGCCGCTCCCCAAGTCGTTCTGGCCGATTCAGAAGATTCCGCCGTTCCCCACGGCGTTACTCCCACCGGAGCGTTTCTCCACCTGATAACCAGAACCCACCACCCTGATGGTACCACGAACGCTTCGGTCAGGCCGCCATGCGATGCACGCATCCCTGTGGTTGGTCGGGAAACGCTCCCGGGAACCGATGGCCGCGACCACCGCTTTCCCTTCTCCCGCCACAAGTCGCCTTTTCTTTGTTGTGGACCGCTCGTTTCCTCGTGGACACTGGAGCTGCCGTCAGCGTTCTACCTCCCTCATCGAGCGACCGGCGCGGAAACGCAATCTATCACCTTATGGCTGTGAAGAACAGCGCCATACCAGTCTACCATGAGAAGCTGCTCACCCTTAATCTTGGCCTGCGAAAAGTGTTTCCTTGGGTGTTTCGCGTTACCGCCGTCTCTCACGCTATACTCGGAGAAGACTTTTTGCACCATTTCGCCCTCTCCGTAGATGTCTCGCGACGCCTTCTGGTCGATACCCAGACCCGGCTATCGGCCCATGCAATCCCTGCCGCTCCCCACCTTGCTGCTGGCGTCAGTGGAACTTCCCTTCCACCAACTTCGTTGCCAATCTCAGAGCTCCTGCGCCAGTTCCCCACACTCACACAACCTCCTGACTGGACGAAATCGGTCAAGCACGATGTTGTTCACTTCATCAAAACCACGGGCCCACCGGTTTTCTCCCGTTCTCGCCAGCTATCACTCGAGAAACTGAAGATAGCCAAAGCGGAGTTCCAGAACATGCTGGACATCGGTATCGCCCGTCCATCCTCCGCCAGTTGGTCTTCAGCACTCCACATGGTGCCTAAAAAGACGGGAGACAGGAGGCCGTGCGGGGACTACCGCGCCCTCAACCTAGTCACCAAGCCCGACCGCTACCCATTACTTAGACTCAAGGATTTTACTGCTAACCTGCACGGCATGAAGATGTTCTCAAAAATCGACCTAACTAAAGCTTATCATCAAATCCCTGTAGCGCCATGTGGCATCCCGAAGACTGCAATCACCACCCCATTTGGGCTCTTTGAATTCATTCGTATGCCGTTTCGGCTCCGGAATGCGGCACAGACTTTCCAGCGTTTCATCGACACCGTCACTCGGGGCTTGCCCTTCGTCATTGCATATATTGATGACATCCTTGTCGCAAGCGGGAGCCTTCAACAGCACCTCGAACATCTTCAGCTCCTCTTCTCTCGCCTTGCCTACCATGGAATCGTCATCAATATTGCGAAATGCGAATTTGGAGCGCAGTCGCTGGAATTTCTTGGCCATCACGTGTCCTCGGAGGGCATCGCACCGCTCCCGCAAAAAGTCGCTGCCATCGTGAACTTCCCACAGCCCCAGTGTGTTCGCCAGTTGCGCCGTTTTTAGGCCTCGTCAATTTTTACCGCCGGTTTCTACCCCACTGTGCCCACATCCTACGTCCGCTCGAAGAGCTCCTGCACCAATCTGAAACATCACGTCAAGGCAGCAACCAACATGTCGCCGGCTCCGGTCCTGCCAGTCGCGCATATTCTCTGGTTTGGTCGGGTGCCGCTTCCGACGCCTTCAGTGCCATCAAGTCGCTGCTTTCTTCCGCCACTCTGTTGCACCACCCGAGCCCAAATGCACCAACAGTTCTGATGGTCGATGCCTCCTCTACCGCAGTCGGAGCAGTGCTGCAGCAGAAGTCCAGTGACACTTGGCATCCTCTGGCGTTCTTTTCCAAGGCACTCAAGCCAACGGAAGCCCGCTATAGCACCTTTGGCCGAGAACTCCTTGCTGCGTACCTCTCCGTCAAGCATTTCCGCTACTTTTTGGACGGCAGAGAATTCACCATACTCACCGATCACAAGCCCTTATCATACGCTTTTCGCTCGGCCAGCAGCAAGCACTCCCCTCGTGAGATTCGGCATTTAGCTTTCCTGGCAGAATTCACTACCCGCGTTGAGCATGTCTCCGCATCGGCGAAGTGCCCTGCCGACGCCCTTAGTCGCATTGCTGCAGTCGAACCCCTCTCTCCTGAAGCTCTAGCGCGTGCTCAGCTTAGCGATCCCGACCTTGAAGCCTTACGCCGATCGTCCACCTCCCTTCATCTTGAAGACGTTCCCGTTCCCGGTTCAGACCTCAGCCTTTGCTGTGACACAACCCATTACAGGCCCATTACAGCCATCTTCGGGGCACCGGTACATTTTGACAACCGTCGACCGTTTTACCCGCTGGCCGGAAGCCGTACCCATCCCTGATTCCACAGCACCCACCGTGGCAGACGCCTTCTTCTCCACCTGGGTTGTACGGTTTGGAGTGCCCTCACGTGTCACCACTGACCGGGGTCCTCAATTTGAGGCCAGACTTTTCGACGAATTTCTCGACGTTTTGAGAACGACACGCATTCGCTCAACATCATGCCATCCCTCATCAAACGGCCTGGTAGAAAAATTCCATCGACAGCTGAAAGCCGCCCTCACGGCGCACGAAAATCCGACCCGCTGGGCATCACTGCTTCCCGTCGTCCTGCTCGGCATTCGTACCACCCTGAAGACTGACATCGGTTGTAGCTCTGCCGAGCTTGTCTACGGTACTGCGCTACGGCTCCCAACCGATTTCTTCTGCCACTCCGAACCACAGCCACAGCTCCTACCTAGAAAACCTCCAGCGTTTTTTTCACGACGTTCGGCCCACTGCCACCCGTGCGAGTCCATCCCGACAGCCGTTTGTACCGCAGTTCCTTTCAACAGCGTCCCACGTCTTCCTCCGGCGGGACGCCGTTCGAAGGCCCCTTCAGCAGCCATATTCTGGCCCTCACCCCGTCTTACATCGAGCCGACAAGTTTTTCAAGATCAGCGTCAACGGGAAGCCGGACTCTGTAAGCGTCGACAGGCTGAAGCCCACCTTCACCGAACCACCACTGTCCTCATTTCCCCTTTCTGCCCTTGCACCGTCCCCTTTGTCGGCCCATCGTGCCCCCGTCTCGTCCACCGCCCCGAAGAAGCGCGTCTCCTGGGCCGGTCGCTTCTCACGGAGTCTGGCGGGGGGGCCCTGTAGTGGACGACGATGACTAGGCTCGCGCCACGCCCCCGCTTTCCATCGGTGGCTCATGCCACGAAATAAATCAGTTTCCTTTCGGCATTCCTTGTGGTAGCTTGCGTTCTTTTGGCTCCCACATGCTCATCTGCTCCAGGCAAGTGGTTGTCTGCGCGCTGGGGTCATGGAATATTTCAATTTGATATTAAATCACATTAACTGCAGATATTACGATATCATAATATTTGCACCATGTGTAAGATATGAACGTTGCCTGCTGCAATTTCTCGTTTCAAATTTATACCTCTCTATGCTGATTGCCACTACTTCAGGTGAATAAAATATTTTACAAGTGTAGAATTGTGTATGTCTATTGCTTGCATGTCTGGGTGGGAGAAGCAAAGTACACTATGTTAAGAAGAAGCATGGGGAGAGGAAATGCTCTTCCAAGGAGTGGACATCCTCGTTCGGGATGTAATGTATGTGAAACTGTCCGAAGAGAGGAAAAATGTGAGGCAAATAAAAGTTTGGTTGATGGTTATGTCCTTTACATGTTGATGAATGCTCGAATGTGAGAAAGAAAGCCCTTTGTACGCACGAGCGCGAGAAGGAAAAGAAGGAAAAGTCTACGTGTACGCCTCTGTGTACGCCAGAAGGAAAAACGCGGCCGCGAAACGCGTTGGCGGTGTTGGCGCCCGTCAAATATCTCTAAATCAGACAGTACAGGCAATACCTATGGTCACCAGTATCTCTCGCTCAGTACTACTTAAAGGCACCTGACTAGGAATTTCCCTTAAAAATAACTTATGACGACACCTCAAAGTCAACGGATCTTTCGCTGAATGTAAGGGTTTAATTCGGTGGTATAGTCTCGATATTTACGTCAGATATTTAAAAAAATAGTCTTTCTTTTAAGCACAACACCACCACGGTCCCTAAATTTGTCTGACGTCGCTGCGTTTTTGCGTTTCTAGTTTCAAGTTTCTACCGAAACAATTAAAAATTAACCTAACCGCATACTTCTGCATTTTTTCTGTTTTCTTTTTACTTCTGTGTAAATGTTCAAGGGTCCCAGACGACTTTGGCGTAGATGACCAGTGGAAATACAAGGGATCGCTACTTCAAAAGTAACTGATTACTCAAGAGTGTAATCGGAATACTCGAAAAATAAATTCTTAGAAATTTTTTTATGTTGTTGTTGATTACTCGAACAATTACTCAGAAAAGTAATTGATTAGGAGTAATGCAGTTGCTTATAAACCTTTAGGTACAGGTCTGAGTCGCATGTCCAATATGCACGTTTCATCTTCCGCTGAGTTTCAAGTCCGCAATAACGGTTACACCCATGTATTGGTATTCATTTACTTTACGAACCAATTCATTATGAACGAAATATGTCATAACAGTAGGTTTTCTGTTACGAGTAACCGACGAAGAAACAACAAAAAAAACTTTATTTGAGGATGACGAATGGGGAGTTCCATAGCCAGAGGCGATACTCAGCATTTGAACATATAGACACATAAAGAACATAGAAACGCTTGATCGAAGTAGGCCGTTTTTGCCATAATGATTCATGTTTCTGCGTCATGGAGGCTCACCTTCTACATAAAGCGGCATTATCACATTGCCAAGATCAAAGCAACTGGCAGACCTCGAGAGCGTATACGGGCCAAAAGGTTCCTGGTTTCTTGGAATGACACTTTAGAGTGGCAGAGTTGTATATTATCTTGATGTCGTGCTAGCTCCCGACTGGCAGTGACCAGGTGGCCGATATGTGCTATCGCGTCCTCCGGAATCGGCTGACTCAGATTACTGCGGAAACCGACATATCCCATTGTCTTTAGTATCCCAAGCAGGACAACAATGTACTGAAAGTGGAGTGCATTAGGTGCGGACAATATGTGCCTTATCAACGTTTTTTTTTTGTTTTTTTTTAGTCTCTCCAAGGACTTCCACCTACCCGTCCACCCCTATTGCACTCGACTTTCATTACATTGCGCTCCTTGGTACACCGCGACGCTGTCGCTCGGCATATTGGAAGCATCGTCCTCTTATGACATTTGTTTAAGGAATGCTGGTAATTTTATGGGAAGTACGATGCCAACTACTACCATAATGACATCGATAATGCGGTAACGGCGGAATAAAAGTGCGTGCTCATGGCAATTTTCTATACAGAACGAAATGTTTTATTGTAAACCCGAATGTCGCAAGAACGCACAAACGATCGTCATTGGAAAAAATATGTGTTACTGTGCGCAAGTCAGTAGCGCAGGAAAAAAAAAAGAAAGAGTGTTTTCGCAGGTGTCAGCGGTAACTTTACAACGGTGAAAGAATTTCATTTTCGTTTCCCCTCCACCTAATGTACGTCCAGAGGTACCATTTCGTGGGGAGGGAGGAGAACCCCTGATAGCCCCCACTCTGGCTGCGTCACTGGCACAATACGTTTTGCATGTGCTGCTGCAATAACCAAATGCCAAGCCAGAGGTGGTCGATGTTGCAGACAGTTGGACTATTTTGTTAATAGCAGGCTGAAAAATCGCCTCAATTGTACCATAATTCGTTATCTCATCCCCAAACCTTTGAGAAATGATCCACAAATCACTGTGGTGCTAAACCAGATACTTAATTCGTACGAGCTAAAAATGACAGGCTACACACTTTCATTAACTTACCCCACCCTATGGCTAAATTGAGGACATTAAAAAATTAATGCCCGGTCCATTTTTTATATTATGTCTTTTGTTTAGGCCAGGCGAAAGCTCCGGCACGAGTAATGCACATGAAAATCCAGGGCAGTGACACAACATCATAACGATGAGATTATATTTTATTAGCCGAAGTGCAGGAATGAGCAAACAGGAAGTGCAGGAATGAGTCAGTGCTCGTGAAACTTTCAGGTGGAACAAAATAGGCCCCCATGTCTTTCTCAAAAAGCCACGTGCAGAACGTGAGCACGTTATTTCATAGCCGAGACAACGACCTTCACGAACAACCTTCACGATCTGAAAAAAAAAAAACAGACACGTCAAGATGACAGACACACTTTAACCCAAAGAAGGTGGTCAACTGTGGAACGAGCTGACACTTCAATTACACTTTGACTGTAATTCATCCAACGTCATTTATGCCATTAAGTGTAACGCGTGTCAAACACAATACGTAGGTCAAACCAAAACATCTTTTCGGATCAGGTTCAACAACCACCGGCGGACGTTAATAAAAAGCCAAACCTTCCTGTTTCTCGTCATTTCAACCAGCCTGGTCATTCAATAAATGATGTCGCCCTTTTTATTCTTCAATCAAACTTTAGCTCCGATAGAGGCAGGGAACAACGCGAGTCTTACCTCATTTACAAATTCCAATCAATCATTAATGAAGATCCGGGCGTACTTTCAACAGTAAGGAATCTGGTCACCTAGATGGGATATACTTTCCCATTTTTTCTTCCTTTTATTTTCCTCTTTTTTTTCTTTACAGCAATGGCCTCAGTACAGCTCACCCTGAGCTGGCTCCCCAAGAAAGATGACATCACCACCCGGACTTGACCTTGCAGAATGTTCTAGAATATTACTCTCAGACAACTGCCACATGGCATACTTGCAACCGATTGTGACGTCACTCAGGGAACCTATTTAAGCAATATGCAACCCTTGTACTCCTTTTGTCCTGACGAAGACAGTGCCACTGTCGAAACGATGACCATTCTTTTTTTATTCTATGTGTTAAATTGCCCATTAAACAAATTAGTTTTTGTTAACGTTCCTGTAATCTGTAGTTCACGTCTTATTATTTCACTTTTATTCAATTTTGTAGCCGTCTGATATATTAACCTCTTTGTCCTATATATATATATATATACACATACATAATTAAACTTAAGCAAGACAAAGCTTCCATGAGGAGGTGGCAAAAACCTTGTAGGAACAACGCCGTTAACCGCATGCTTCTACGTGGAGTGTCTTTTTAATATACCCGTTTTCTCGGACACCCTCCAAGGTATATATAAACAGGTAGCGAAACTCACATAGGACCCTGCGTCTTCAGATGGCGCCATGATAGAGACTGTCAGCGCCATCCATACGTTGCGCGGACTACGACTTGTAAACAAATGACGTCACATATGACGTCAGCAGCATGAATAATAAGTAGTGCATAATTAGCCATGGCACGTTTGCATTGGCGTACTTCGTTTGCTTTGTATACCCTTCCCCTTTTCCTTACCGAACCATACTAGTCACCCAGGACAGCAATACCAGACGGGAACAGAGAAGCATAAATTACATCAGGTTTAATGGCACATGTCAGTTCGAAATACATAGAGTTATCACAGGTTTTGACGAAGGGTACGTGATAACCACAAATAAACAGGAAGTTTGACTTAATGTCCATTCCTAATGTAGACCTACACGTACACTTAGTGCTTAGCTGTTTGTATTTCTTCAACGAGTGCTCATAATGGGTCCGTTGCAAAAAAGATGGCATCGTTGGCGCACAGCTGATTCGCTAACACTCACGCTATCATGACCGGTCTTGCCAAGATGAAACCTTGTTTTTTTTTTCTTCTTGAGGACAGCAACACGGGATGTATAGCACACACCTGTTCACACGTGTTAATCTTGGCCTACAGCTTCGAAATGTGAACGTCGCTTCCTGTTTGATCCAAATAGTGTACGAACTCCGCATTACAATGCACGGTACACGGCACGGATAAAAGAATGTACGGACGAACGAGCGTACTGCTACACATGCGCAGTGGAGCAGGATACGGCAACGTACTCAGGTGGTTGATGATTTCGTATATATGTACTAGTGGTGCAACAGATGACTTTTCCTATACTTGAATTATGAATAAACTATTAGTTTATACAAGACCTATGCGCGCGTTGTAAATCTCTTGAAACCTCATCTTGCAGTCCAAGCAACAAAATGCAAGTACCGTAACTGTAGCTCCTGATTTTTCTCTTGGCACACGCACTGCTCGCAGGAAGTTAGTGGAATATGGGAAGACATTAGGTGTTGTGTTCAAACTGCGATATAACAAACTGTACGCCAACGGAAAGTGCTTTGTATACGATCCGGCTTCTGATAGTGTCCAAGAGGTTCTGAGCTATGACAAAGGGAATGTGCCCCACAGTTCATTGCGCGATGTCCAGGTATCCTCTGTGCTTCCTGGCCCCACCCCAACGCAGCCATAGGAATTACTAACTGTCAGACGACGGTCAAGCGAAGACCGTATTTCTCTGTTGTATACCAATATCCGCAGTATCATCAGACACCGTGATGAGTTGTGTTCCATCATCGATTCCTGTCAGGCTGACATCATTTTCTTAACAGAAACATGGCTGTCTTCCAAAATTCAAAACAGTGAACTGTTCCACTGTGAAAAAAGCTATAATGTTTATCGCGATGATAGAGGTCAAAGAATGGGCGGCGGTGTCCTCATCGCAGTTTCAACAGAGATAAAATCTCAGTTGATTGATATACTATGCCCCTTAGAAATGGTTTGGGTCAGTGTGGTCAGCAAGCACAGGATGATCATATTTGGTATATGTTATAAGCCGCCATCAAAAGGGGAGCACATTTGTTAGCCAATTACATGATGTACTAAATCTGGTAGCAATTCGTTTTCCACGGCAACCCATTGTTCTTGTTGGGGATTTTAATTATCCTTTAATTAACTGGTTAGCTCACGATACGCAAACTATGTCAACGTCTAGTGAGTGTATTAGTTTTTTAGAACCCTGCAGGACCTTTAATCTTACGCAGATGATTACTGAGCCTACCAGAGTATCGCACACAACGTCTAACATTATTGATCTATTGCTAACTACGAATCCTGACCTTGTTAGTGAAATTTCAAACTTTGACGGGCCCAGTGACCACTCGATGCTGCACTTTTACGTTAACACCTCAGTGGAACACCTAGACCGCAGAAAAACGATTCGTAATTACAAAAGAGCCAATTTCACAGCCATCAATAATGAGCTATGTACTTACCTTGATCACTACTTAGCTAACTTCTCATCCCGTTCGGTCGAAGCCAACTGGCAGTTATTTAAAAACAAAGTCATGGAGTTAATCGACATCTATATTAATGTACTCGTTGTTTCTACGCGTGCACAGGCGCCTTGGTGTAATAGGACCCTAAGACGACTGTGTAACCGTAAGAAACGGGCGTTTAGGAGAGCAAAGTTGTCTCGTGGTACGTCAGAGTTTGAAGCCTATCATATTGCGCTGAGTGAGTATAAGTCTGCTTTGTGCGAAGCCAAAGGGAATTTTTTCAACAATACACTACCAGACATGTTAATACACAATCCAAATCAATTTTGGAACTTTGTTAATAACAAAGATAATGCAGACATTTTTTTATGTTCCTCAGAAGGTGATGTTCCCCAGTCTCAGTGTGCCGAAGTATTTAATACCGTGTTTATAAATGTTTTTTTCATCAATCTCAAACGGAGCTTTGCCGCATTTAGATCCACATAATTACGTCGTCATGGATCCTATAGCTATTGATGTCTACGGTGTCATCAATAGAATTAACAACCTCAAGCTGTCATCCAGTAGTGGTCATGACAGTATCAATACCAAGTTCCTAAAGAACACAGCAACATATTCAGTGGTATTCCTTGCTCGTATTTTCATCCAATCACTCAAAAGTGGCTATCTTCCGGCCGACTGGAAAATTGGGAAGGTCATTCCCTTGTTTAAATCTGGTGACAAACTGTGCGCTACTAACTACCGCCCCATGTCACTGACCAGCATTTCATGCAAAATAATGGAGCACATTGTTTATTCACACGTAGTCAAGCACCTCGAATCTAACTCATTTTTTCATCACAGCCAACACGGGTTCAGAAAACATTACTCATGTGAAACCCAGCTGGTGTCTTTCATTAACGATCTCCACAAGGCCTTGGATCGTGGTTCTAACACGGATTGCATATTCATTGATTTCTCTAAAGCATTTGACAAGGTCAGTCACGTACTTCTACTTCATAAGCTACACGCGATTAATATCGATAATAATGTTATCGCCTGGATCCAATCGTTCTTAAAGGACAACGGAAACGAAATTTGTCCATTGCAAAAAGGGGACCGAACAAGGTGTAAATATTATGTAAAATTATGGTGCCACTAGTATTTTGCAAGTACGCTGTGCGGATGGCCATATTTCTGACGATTACGAGAGCGCTGGGCCGCCTACTCGACACGATCGCCCATGGAGCGCGCCAAGCATTGCGGGAAAATCTGAGGAGCGCGTGACGTCAAATATCTCTCGCGCTCCATGTGCAGGTGTCCGGTACAAACACGGCGAATTCTGAATAACGCCTGAAGATGTTTGATTCGGAGATCTCGTGGAAGTCTGAAGACAATATATCCTATGAGAGATGGATTCGTACATGCTTCTTCGTCTCCATTCTTTCCTCGTAGCAGGAATTAGACGTACGCCGAAACACCAAATGAAAGTCAGGAACTCCAACAGGAGACCCAACGTGCGTCACTTCCGTGGTCTGCTACGGGGGCGCGGCGACGCTCACCAGGGGCTCAGAGTGCTCCACGGCCGAATGTTATATCGCGATTGTGGCGGCATTTCAACTAATGTACGCAAATCTAAGTCGAATTCCCGATTGTTTTGGTACACATCGCAATATGAGGCAAATAGCTTTGCAGCCTATTTTCGCTTCCGTCGTCCTTTAACCAACCGTCATCAATACGTTCTAGCTAACAGCAGCACGTCAAGCCTAGTTCCTGTTCAGTCCGGGGTACCACAAGGATCGGTTCTCGGTCCATTGCTTTTTTTAATTTACATTAATGATCTCCCCGGCCTTTTTTCATGTTCTGTACGTCTTTACGCTGACGACTGTGTTTTATATTGTGAGATAACAGAACCTTCAGATTCCATGCAATTACAGTCAGACCTGAACATACTACAGTCATGGTGCTCCACGTGGCATATGGAACTAAATCTCACTAAATGTAAACACCTGAGAGTGTCTCGTAGTAACAGCGAATGTCTCACATACATGATTGGTAACACCGTACTAGAACAAGTTACACTATATAAATATTTAGGCGTACACGTTTCGTCTAATCTCTCATGGGGTCAGCACGTTGAATATATAACGAATAACGCTACACGCACTTTAGGGTACATTTGCCGCAACTTCAGACTCGCACCGCTCAACGTAAAACTAACACTCTACCGAACGCTAATTCTTCCTAAATTAGAGTATGTAGTGCTAGAGGCACAAGACAGTACACAAACGTGAGGAAAGACCGGCCAGCCGAACAACGGCCCGAGCTGGCTGTGCAGTCGTGTTTTATTACCCGCGCGACTTGATCATTGGTGCGCGGGGGATGATGATGACGATGCTGCTACAGGGCTCCCCCCCTAGCGAGTGGCCGGAAGGTAATGAGCGATGTGGAGGTGTGGTGCCCAGGAAACTCGGGGGCGAGGGTGCATTTGCGGTTGTTGCGGCGGGCAGCAGGACTGGAGGGGGGGTCGATGGGGAGGGCTAGTGGGATTGCCAAGTTCCAGGTCCGGAGAAACACCGATGGAGCAAGCGTTGGATGTTTCTTGAGGGGCCTCGAGGAAAGCTGGCTTGAGACGTTCCAGCGCGACAGTTTGTTCTCGGCCGCTGACCAGGATGGTGTAGTGGGTGGAGGCTCTGTGCTGTACGGCGTGAGGACCAGAGTAGGGTTGTTGCAAGGGTTTCCTCACGGCGTCGCACCGAAGGAAAACATGCGAGCATGTTTCGAGGGCGGGGTGCTGGAAACCGGTGGCAATGCGTGGTGTGCGGGTGGGGCTGGGACGAAGAGCATTCATCGTGTCTCGTAGGCGGGACACATAGCCGGCTGGTGGTACGGCTGCGGGGTTCGCTGCGGCAGAGATGAGGTCGCCGGGGAGTCGCAATGAGGTTCCATAGACCAACTCGGCTGTTGAGCAACCCAAGTCGGGTTTGAAAGCCGATCGGATCCCGAGAAGGACAATGGGGAGAACTTCGGTCCACGGGACTTGAGGCGACGCCCGGAGGGCGGCTTTTAGCTGACGGTGAAGCCGCTCCACCATGCCATTGGAGGCCGGGTGGTACGCGGTAGTACGAATCCGTCTGGCGCCCAGTATGTTGGTGAGGCTGGTGAAGAGGGCGGACTCAAATTGGGCGCCGCGGTCCGTCGTGATGATGGAAGGAACGCCGTACCGCGACACCCATGTTGTTAGGAGGGCCGAAGCGACGGTGGCCGCGGTGGCGTCGGGGACCGGGGTTGCTTCTGGCCAACGGGTGAAGCGGTCGACGATAGTGAGCATGTAGCGGTGACCGTCGCAGATTGGGAGTGGTCCCACGAGGTCCAAATGGATATGCGCGAAGCGGTCGTCGGGGGGAAGGAACTGGGATGGGGGTCGGTGGGTGTGTCTCTGTATCTTGCAACGCTGACAAGAAAGACAGGTCTGCACCCAGTGCTTGATTTGCTTGCGCATGTTGGGCCAGACATATCGTTGGGTAAGCAGGCTTTGCGAGGCGCGTATGCCGGGATGGGAAAGGTCGTGGTAGGCTTGGAAGAGTTGACGTCGGAGTGATGCGGGAACGAAAGGCCGTGGCCGACCTTGAGATGTATCGCAGGCGAGAGGCCGGACCGAGCCAGGTAAGGCGACGTCGTCAATTGTTAAAGCGGATGTGGGGTTGGCGCGGTACTGTGCCAGCTCATCGTCGGTGAGTTGGGCTTGCGCCAAATCGTCGAGAGACGGTGGGGAGGTCGGTATGCCGATCGTGCTGACACGACTGAGGGCGTCAGCTACCAAATTGTCGGCACCACTGATGTGCTGGATGTCGGTGCTGAACTCTGCCACGAATGCAAGGTGTCGAAGTTCCCGGGGACTATATATGGTGCTGGCGGAGGAGAACGCGTGGACGAGGGGTTTGTGGTCCGTGAATACCGTAAATGTGCGACCTTCCAAGAAGTGACGAAAGTGCTTGATTGACAGGTACACGGCGAGAAGCTCTCTGCCAAACGTGCTGTACCGCGTCTCCTGGGGCTTAAGTTTACGGGAGAAGAAGGCCAGCGGTCGCCAGGCCCCGGACACATGTTGTTGGAGAACGGCGCCAACGGCTACGCTGGACGCGTCCACCATGAGCGAGGTTGGGGCGTCGTGGCGTGGGTGGAACAGAAGCGACACGGATGCAATTTCCTGCTTGATGCTCTCAAATGCAGCGGTAGCTTCTTGTGTCCACAGTAAACGAGAAGGAGATCTGTCGCGCTTGGTAGTGAGCAGGGCTTCGAGAGGGCGGAGCTTGGAGGCACAGGATGGTATAAAGCGCCGATAGAAATTTATGAAGCCCAAGAACTGGCGTAGCTTGGTCACCGAAGTGGGCAAAGGAAAATCTCTAATGGCGGCGACTCTAGTTGGTAGTGGCCTGATTCCTTGGGAGTCGACGTGGTGGCCAAGGAAATCGAGCTCCGAAACGCCGAATTCGCTCTTCGCCGCGTGAATGATAACGCCGCTGTCTTGTAGGCGGGAGAAAAGCGCGCGTAGATGTTGCTCATGTTCTGCAGGAGAGCGGCTTGCGACGAGGATATCGTCAATATAGGCATAAACAAAAGGAAGCCCGCGGATGATGTTGTCAACGAACCTCTGAAAGGTCTGGGCGGCATTCCTCAATCCGAAGGGCATCCTGAGAAATTGAAACAGGCCAAAAGGGGTGGTAATGGCTGTTTTAGGGATGTCCTCTTCGGCCATGGGAACCTGGTGATAGGCACGAACGAGGTCGATCTTGGAAAATGTATTGGCGCCTTCCAGCTGTGCAGCGAAGTCTAAAATATGGGGGATGGGGTATCGGTCTGGAAGCGTCTCTCGGTTCAGGGCACGGTAGTCGCCGCACGGGCGCCAGTCGCCGGTCTTTTTCGGCACCATATGTAATGGCGAGGCCCACATGCTGGATGATGGTCGAATTATGCCGAGCTCCAGCATATGATCAAACTCGGCTTTCGCTACTTGGAACTTTTCGGGTGCTAGGCGACGCGGGCGGAAATGGACTGGTGGGCCACGGGTGGTGACGTAGTGGAGGACGTCATGCTGCACAGGCTTGGTCCAGTCCGGCGGTTTGGTAAGAGCCGGGTACTCCTTCAATATGGAGGCGAAGGGCAAGTCTGGAGCACAGCAGGACGAGACGCGCAATGGAGAAATAGGCAGTGTGAGGCCGTGAACAGATAAGGAAGTGGTACGGTCTATCAGGCGCTTCCCGTTGACATCGACGAGCAGCTTAAAATGATTCAAGAAGTCAGCTCCCAGAATTGCTTGAGTGACGTCTGCTACGAGGAAAAGCCACCGGAAATCTCTTCGCAGCCCGATATTTAGGGTGAGAGATTTCTGGCCGTAGACGGGGATAGTAGAAGCGTTAGCGGCCTTGAGGGAGAAGCAGGGTTGTCGAGATCGGGAAAAGCTGCTGCTGGCAGGAATGTCGCTGACCTCAGCCCCTGTGTCGACGAGGAACCGAGTGCCATTGGCACGGTCGACGATGTGAAAGAGGCGGCTGTCGTCAAGGCCGGGTCCACTTGCCGCCATTAGTGGGAGGCCGGCGGGTTTCCCGTCCAGGTACAAGGAAGCAGGCAATGATTGGCGTTCGCACCAAAGCGACGGTGGTACCAGCAGAGGCCACCTGAACTGTCCGACCGAGAGCGCGATCGGCGTTCCGACGGGGGGCCTCGGCGGTGTCGAGGGCGGCGCGGACTTGGGGATCGCGGGCGGGTGACAAGTGACGCGACAAGCTGCGTGAGGTGGCTGATCTGCTGCGCCATCACCTGAATGTCGGGTGGAGAAAGGGGGGAACGATGGTCGGCCTGTGGCGGAGGAGTGGCGTTCTGTAAAGCCGCAGGTCGCTCAAGGACGCTGACTTGGTGTGGTGAGGCGACTTCCATGACCGCGTCAGCAAGGGAAGCAAGCTCGTCCAGGGGTAGGTTCGACGCGGTGGCCAGAACCATTTGGACGTTAGTTGGCAGGCGTTGCATGAAAAGTTGGTGCTGGAATCGGTCACCGGCTGCGGAAACGTCGTCTCCCAAAAGCTGCTTCATCCGACGTAAAAGCTGCGTTGGACGCCTATCGCCGAGCTCTTCTGCAGATAACAACTGCCTGAGACGTTCGCGGTCCGATGTGGAAGTGCGTTTGAGCAAAGCAGCCTTAAGTCGGTCGTACGGGTGCTCGGGTGGTGGGGAGGTGATGAGATCGTGCACCTCTTCGGCGGCGGTTGGAGACAGAGCCGAGATGACGTTGTAGAACCGGGTGGTCTGGGAAGTGATGCCGGACAGATGAAACTGCGCTTCGGCTTGGGCAAACCAAATGGCTGGATTGCGGTCCCAGAATGGAGGTAGTTTGACGGCGACAGCGGTTACGTGTGGTGATGATGGCGCCGCGTTGTCGCCTTGAGACATCGTCGGAGAGGGTTGGGATTGTTCGAGAAATTGTTCGGGTCACCAATGTAGTGCTAGAGGCACAAGACAGTACACAGACGTGAGGGAAGACCGGCCAGCCGAACAACGGCCCGAGCTGGCTGTGCAGTCGTGTTTTATTACCCGCGCGCCTTGATCATTGGTGCGCGGGGGATGATGATGACGATGCTGCTACAAGTATGCCGCTTCGGTGTGGGATCCAGGGCAACAATCACTCATTCACCAACTGGAAATGGTTCAGAACCGTGCTGCATGGTTTATTCTCGTAAATTATAGTCGTATACAGCCAGTGTCACTGCGATGAAATCAGCCCTTAACCTATCTCCCTTGACTGTTCGCCGCCAGTTTGCTCGACTCTGTCTCTTCCATAAGATATATTACTACAACGAAACGCTAAAACTCCATTTAATTGCACATCCATCATACGTGTCATCAAGGCTTGATCATCGCCAGAAAGTTGGTGTCTCATCCTGCACTACTAAAACGTGTTTTGACTCATTTTTACCTAAAACCTCACTGGAATGAAATCATCTCCCGGGTCACCTTACCTCCATCACTGACGGTAGACAGTTCAGAAAACTGCTTCACGACCACTTGAATGCAGCGTAAGATTATTTAAGCTTTACATATACTAATCTGATTGTCCACCAATGATACTATCTATGCTCGTGTTTTTGGTTCGTTGTGTTGTTTTTTTTATTATTATTATTATTTTTTTTTGTATTCCACATTGTTCCTGCTTTGTTTCAAGCCCCTCCCCTCTTTAATGCTGTAGCCCTGAGGGTAAATAAAAAAGTAAAAAAAAATATTTGTTGTTTACGACCGTACCTTTGCTACCAACACCCAGGATCGCTCGAGTCACGGAGATGACAGTGTTGCCAGGTCAGATTTGTTTTTTTTCCTCGCCTTCGCTACCTGGGTAAATTTACCTTGCACCCTCTATAAACGACAGCGTTGCGCATTCTTTGGTTTTCCGTTGTCCGTACGGTCTTCGTGACTTTTTGTGAGAGTGAGAGTCACTGCAGCTCGTCGTTGCATAGACGCTTGTGCTTTTGTACGTAAATGGCGAATCAAATTCAAACCAACATCCTTTTATTGATACCATCCATTAACGCTGTTCAATATGGGAATGTTGGCCCAGGCCTGAATCATAGTAATACTGCAAACTATGGACGTACTATGGACGTACTGCTCGACTGCTGGACTGGGAACTATGGACGTACTGATCGAAAGTATCGTACAGAAAGAACGAAAGGGAGAAAACAAACGAAAGTATTCAAAAGGAAGGGAGTGGGGGGTGACGCAGGGGTTCGAGCGGTTTGCCTGCCTAGATTGGTCGCATGTTGCTTGTTGTTGTTGTATTCAGAAGAGAGAATGTCTCAATCTGCCATCGTGCCATCGTGGATCACGTGCTCGTCTTGTCGTAGTGTGCGGTGCATTCTATCTTTTCCAGTACCACATATATTAAATTCAAGTCCTACGTCCTATGCCGCGAACTGAATGTCACTGCACAGGGACCTACAGCGTCACAGAACTGTCAGCCGCTTCGGTCCTGTTCTAGGAGGAGGCGCCATGACTCCATGACTAGATATTGTGCCACGGTGTGAGTAACAACTTAACCTCCGTTAAAAGTTTATTGAAAACCACACAGGTTTAAAACTTTTGATTTTGTGCAGGCTTAATGAAAAAAGAAAACTATGCTCTCGCTGAACGCCCGAAACTGAAACTTCCTTCTTCTTCGTTCTTCAATAACGGATGATTGCCCCGTGATATTGATAGCGACAATGAACATGGCAGGCGTTCAGACTGGAGCGAGGGCGAGGCATTTTCCCGATAACAGAGAGAGACGAGGCAGATAGAAACAGCAGGACAAATATAGAAGCGTTCTTGCACAAGCAAGTTCTTGTGACATGACAGTTGTCGTGTTTGCTTGGCTGTGAAGGACGTCTCTGAATTCCATAATAGGCAAGCCTGAGCGATGGGCAAGACACGTAAACAAACACAAACACGAAGGCGTTCTTGCACATCGCTCAGGCTTGCCTATCATGGAATTTATCCACCAGCTAGCCTGCATTTACGCCATTCTGTCGACATCTCTGAAAAACACCTTGTAGGATTATCCAAAGAACTGGACTTTAGGCCTGTTCGTTCAACGTAGTTCCGACTAGGACTTCGGCTTCAGTAGCTTGGAACCATCTTGCAAGACAAAATGTTCGCTGCTGCGGCTAAAAAACAGATGCCGCGTCGCCTGGGCGATGCGCGGGCGACGGGGTCACATTTCTTTAGCGAATGCACCTACTATTGTGTGACGTTTGCCAAGTAGGACGCCGTAGAAATATTGTCAGATATGAAGCGTTGTGTCGCACATTAAGAACTATTTGTAGCGGAGTCCAAAGCTCGTGGAACCTTGTTCAAGCGAGTGAATAGAACCACCGTCTCTGTCGGAAGCGTTCAAGAGAAATTGCCCGCTGTTGATATTCAGACAAATGATTAAACTGAGAAAAATACAATGTAGCGGAGCAGAAAACCAAGTTTCGGGAGCAAGGGCAGGAGCAGGCGGGAACCGACGAGCAGCCAAGGCATCCCAAATCAATCGTGGCAGCGAATGGAACGTAGATGAGGAATTATTCAGGTGGAATCAATAAGTAAGACTGACGTACATCCCGAAGATGGAGGTCACATACATCAAGCTCAGACTTGTTATGGTAGAAATTTTCATTTTAATGATCATTGTATAGACTAAGAATGTCTTCCTTAATTAAAAGTTGTATTTCTGGAGGTTCTATAATAAATATTATCTGCTTGTAGTGGACGACGATGACTAGGCTCGCGTCACGCCCCCGCTTTCCACCGGTGGCTCATGCCACGAAATAAATCAGTTTCCTTCCGGCATTCGTTGTGGTAGCTTGCGTTCTTTTGGCTCCCACAATTCTGGTGACCCGAACGTAGCTTCGCCCTTCAACAATGCACTCTGGAGACGAGCCTTCCCTACAGACCCCGCTACAACCCCTCTTCAACCGGGCGTGGCTCATGTCGGCATACGCTTACCACCGTTTTGGTCTCGCAGCCCGTTCATCTGGTTCCAGCAAGTCGAGGCAGAATTCCTCCTTGCTGGTATAACATCCCAGATAACCAGGTACCGTCATCTCCTCGCCTCCCTTCCCCCCGAGATCGCCGTGGATGTCGCCGACATCATTGCCAACCCTCCGGCGCAGAATCCCTACGACCATCTGAAGAGCTCAATCCTCCAGCGCACCACCATTTCTGAGCGAACGCGCCTCCAACAGCTTTTGCACTCCGAAGAACTGGGGGCCGAAGACCCTCCCAGCTACTCCGCGCCATGCAAGTCCTATTTGCCCACAGAGCTGCTTCTCTTGACGACGATCTGCTTCGCGAACTGTTTCTGTCGAGGCTCCCATCCTCAGTGCAAATGGCCCTCGCTACGGCCACTGCCTTACTTCTGACCCAGCTCGCATAATTGGCTGACAAGGTGACGGAAGTAGCAAGCCCGAGCCCTCCCATTGCAGCAGTTTCCGAGTCCTGTCGCCTTCCCAACCCCCGCTGCCAGCCACCGGTTTCAACGACCCCATCTACATTCGCCGAGGAGCTTTCGTCTATGCGCGCGGACATTCACAACCTCTCCGACACAGTCGCCGCGCTCCAGTTCCGTGACAACCACAGCCGCTCCCCAAGTCGTTCTGGCCGATTCAGAAGATTCCGCCGTTCCCCACGGCGTTGCTCCCACCGGAGCGTTTCTCCACCTGATAACCAAAACCCACCACCCTGATGGTACCACGAACGCTTCGGTCAGGCCGCCATGCGATGCACGCATCCCTGTGGTTGGTCGGGAAACGCTCCCGGGAACCGATGACGGCGACCACCGCTTTCCCTTCTCCCGCCACAAGTCGCCTTTTTTTTGTTGTGGACCGCTCGTTTCCTCGTGGACACTGGAGCTGCCGTCAGCGTTCTACCTGCCTCATCGAGCGACCGGCGCGGAAACGCAATCTATCACCTTATGGCTGTGAACAACAGCGCCATACCAGTCTACCATGAGAAGCTGCTCACCCTTAATCTTGGCCTGCGAAAAGTGTTTGTTTGGGTGTTTCGCGTTACAGCCGTCTCTCACGCTATACTCGGAGCAGACTTTTTGCACCATTTCGCCCTCTCCGTAGATGTCTCGCGACGCCTTCTGGTCGATACCCAGACCCGGCTATCGGCCCACGCAATCCCTGTCGCTCCCCACCTTGCTGCTGGCGTCAGTGGAACTTCCCTTCCACCAACTTCGTTGCCAATCTCAGAGCTCCTGCGCCAGTTCCCCACACTCACACAACCTCCTGACTGGACGAAATCGGTCAAGCACGATGTTGTTCACTTCATCAAAACCACGGGCCCACCGGTTTTCTCCCGTTCTCGCCAGCTATCACTCGAGAAACTGAAGATAGCCAAAGCGGAGTTCCAGAACATGTTGGACATCGGTATCGCCCGTCCATCCTCCGCCAGTTGGTCTTCAGCACTCCACATGGTGCCTAAAAAGACGGGAGACAGGAGGCCGTGCGGGGACTACCGCGCCCTCAACCTAGTCACCAAGCCCGACCGCTACCCATTACTTAGACTCAAGGATTTTACTGCTAACCTGCACGGCATGAAGATGTTCTCAAAAATCGACCTAACTAAAGCCTATCATCAAATCCCTGTAGCGCCATGTGACATCCCGAAGACTGCAATCACCACCCCATTTGGGCTCTTTGAATTCATTCGTATGCCGTTTCGGCTCCGGAATGCGGCACAGACTTTCCAGCGTTTCATCGACACCGTCACTCGGGGCTTGCCCTTCGTCATTGCATATATTGATGACATCCTTGTCGCAAGCGGGAGCCTTCAACAGCACCTCGAACATCTTCAGCTCCTCTTCTCTCGCCTTGCCGACCATGGAATCGTCATCAATATTGCGAAATGCGAATTTGGAGCGCAGTCGCTGGAATTTCTTGGCCATTACGTGTCCTCGGAGGGCATCGCACCGCTCCCGCAAAAAGTCGCTGCCATCGTGAACTTCCCACAGCCCCAGTGTGTTCGCCAGTTGCGCCGTTTTTAGGCCTCGTCAATTTTTACCGCCGGTTTCTACCCCACTGTGCCCACATTCTACGTCCGCTCGAAGAGCTCCTGCACCAATCTGAAACATCACGTCAAGGCAGCAACCAACATGTCGCCGGCTCCGGTCCTGCCAGTCGCACATATTCCCTGGTTTGGTCGGGTGCCGCTTCCGACGCCTTCAGTGCCATCAAGTCGCTGCTTTCTTCCGCCACTCTGTTGCACCACCCGAGCCCAAATGCACCAACAGTTCTGATAGTCGATGCCTCCTCTACCGCAGTCGGAGCAGTGCTGCAGCAGAAGTCCAGTGACACTTGGCATCCTCTGGCGTTCTTTTCCAAGGCACTCAAGCCAACGGAAGCCCGCTATAGCACCTTTGGCCGAGAACTCCTTGCTGCGTACCTCTCCGTCAAGCATTTCCGCTACTTTTTGGACGGCAGAGAATTCACCATACTCACCGATCACAAGCCCTTAACATACGCTTTTCGCTCGGCCAGCAGCAAGCACTCCCCTCGTGAGATTCGGCATTTAGCTTTCCTGGCAGAATTCACTACCCGCGTTGAGCATGTCTCCGCATCGGCGAACTGCCCTGCCGACGCCCTTAGTCCCATTGCTGCAGTCGAACCCCTCTCTCCTGAAGCTCTAGCGCGTGCTCAGCTTAGCGATCCCGACCTTGAAGCCTTACGCCGATCGTCCACCTCCCTTCATCTTGAAGACGTTCCCGTTCCCGGTTCAGACCTCAGCCTTTGCTGTGACACAACCCATTACCGGCCCATTACAGGCCCATTACCGCCATCTTCGGGCCACCGGTACATTTTGACAACCGTCGACCGTTTTACCCGCTGGCTGGAAGCCGTACCCATCCCTGATTCCACAGCACCCACCGTGGCAGACGCCTTCTTCTCCACCTGGGTTGTACGGTTTGGAGTGCCCTCACGTGTCACCACTGACCGGGGTCCTCAATTTGAGGCCAGACTTTTCGACGAATTTCTCGACGTTTTGAGAACGACACGCATTCGCACAACATCATGCCATCCCTCATCAAACGGCCTGGTAGAAAAATTCCATCGACAGCTGAAAGCCGCTCTCACGGCGCACGAAAATCCGACCCGCTGGGCATCACTGCTTCCCGTCGTCCTGCTCGGCATTCGTACCACCCTGAAGACTGACATCGGTTGTAGCTCTGCCGAGCTTGTCTACGGGACTGCGCTACGGCTCCCAACCGATTTCTTCTGCCACTCCGAACCACAGCCACAGCTCCTACCTAGAAAACCTCCAGCGTTTTTTTCACGACGTTCGGCCCACTGCCACCCGTGCGTGTCCATCCCGACAGCCGTTTGTACCGCAGTTCCTTTCAACAGCGTCCCACGTCTTCCTCCGGCGGGACGCCGTTCGAAGGCCCCTTCAGCAGCCATATTCTGGCCCTCACCCCGTCTTACATCGAGCCGACAAGTTTTTCAAGATCAGCGTCAACGGGAAGCCGGACTCTGTAAGCGTCGACAGGCTGAAGCCCACCTTCACCGAACCACCGCTGTCCTCATTTCCCCTTTCTGCCCTTGCACCGTCCCCTTTGTCGGCCCATCGTGCCCCCGTCTCGTCCACCGCCCCGAAGAAGCGCGTCTCCTGGGCCGGTCGCTTCTCACGGAGTCTGGCGGGGGGGCCCTGTAGTGGACGACGATGACTAGGCTCGCGCCACGCCCCCGCTTTCCATCGGTGGCTCATGCCACGAAATAAATCAGTTTCCTTTCGGCATTCGTTGTGGTAGCTTGCGTTCTTTTGGTTCCAACATGCTCATCTGCTCCAGGCAAGTGGTTGTCTGCGCGCTCGGGTCGTGGAATATTTCAATTTGATATTAAATCACATTAACTGCAGATATTACGATATCATAATATTTGCACCGTGTGTAAGATATGAACGTTGCCTGCTGCAATTTCTCGTTTCAAATTTATACCTCTCTATGCTGATTGCCACTACTTCAGGTGAATAAAATATTTTACAAGTGTAGAATTGTGTATGTCTATTGCTTGCATGTCTGGGTGGGAGAAGCAAAGTACACTATGTTAAGAAGAAGCATGGGGAGAGGAAATGCTCTTCCAAGGAGTGGACATCCTCGTTCGGGATGTAATGTATGTGAAACTGTCCGAAGAGAGGAAAAATGTGAGGCAAATAAAAGTTTGGTTGATGGTTATGTCCTTTACATGTTGATGAATGCTCGAATGTGAGAAAGAAAGCCCTTTGTACGCACGAGCGCGAGAAGGAAAAGTCTACGTGTACGCCTGTGTGTACGCCAGAAGGAAAAACGCGGCCGCGAAACGCGTTGGCGGTGTTGGCGCCCGTCAAATATCTCTAAATCAGACAGTACAGGCAATACCTATAGTCACCAGTATCTCTCGCTCAGTACTACTTAAAGGCACCTGACTAGGAATTTCCCTTAAAAATAACTTATGACGACACCTCAAAGTCAACGGATCTTTCGCTGAATGTAAGGGTTTAATTCGGTGGTATAGTCTCGATATTTACGTCAGATATTTAAAAAAATAGTCTTTCTTTTAAGCACAACACCACCACGGTCCCTAAATTTGTCTGACGTCGCTGCGTTTTTGCGTTTCTAGTTTCAAGTTTCTACCGAAACAATTAAAAATTAACCTAACCGCATACTTCTGCATTTTTTCTGTTTTCTTTTTACTTCTGTGTAAATGTTCAAGGGTCCCAGACGACTTTGGCGTAGATGACCAGTGGAAATACAAGGGATCGCTACTTCAAAAGTAACTGATTACTCAAGAGTGTAATCGGAATACTCGAAAAATAAATTCTTCAACATTTTTTTTTATGTTGTTGTTGATTACTCGAACAATTACTCAGAAAAGTAATTGATTAGGAGTAATGCAGTTGCTTATAAACCTTTAGGTACAGGTCTGAGTCGCATGTCCAATATGCACGTTTCATCTTCCGCTGAGTTTCAAGTCCGCAATAACGGTTACACCCATGTATTCGTATTCATTTACTTTACGAACCAATTCATTATGAACGAAATATGTCATAACAGTAGGTTTTCTGTTACGAGTAACCGACGAAGAAACAACAAAAACAACTTTATTTGAGGATGACGAATGGGGAGTTCCATAGCCAGAGGCGATACTCAGCATTTGAACATATAGACACATAAAGAACATAGAAACGCTTGATCGAAGTAGGCCGTTTTTGCCATAATGATTCATGTTTCTGCGTCATGGAGGCTCACCTTCTACATAAAGCGGCATTATCACATTGCCAAGATCAAAGCAACTGGCAGACCTCGGGAGCGTATACGGGCCAAAAGGTTCCTGGTTTCTTGGAATGACACTTTAGAGTGACAGAGTTGTATATTATCTTGATGTCGTGCTAGCTCCCGACTGGCAGTGACCAGGTGGCCGGTATGTGCTATCGCGTCTCCCGGAATCGGCTGACTCAGATTACTGCGGAGACCGACATATCCCATTGTCTTTAGTATCCCAAGCAGGACAACAATGTACTGAAAGTGGAGTGCATTAGGTGTGGACAATATGTGCCTTATCAATGTTTTTTTTTGTTTTTTTTTTAGTCTCTCCAAGGACTTCCACCTACCCGTCCACCCCTATTGCACTCGACTTTCAGTACATTGCGCTCCTTGGTACACCGCGACGCTGTCGCTCGGCATATTGGAAGCATCGTCCTCTTATGACATTTGTTTAAGGAATGCTGGTAATTTTATGGGAAGTACGATGCCAACTACTACCATAATGACAACGATAATGCGGTAACGGCGGAATAAAAGTGCGTGCTCACGGCAATTTTCTACACAGAACGAAATGTTTTATTGTAAACCCGAATGTCGCAAGGACGCACAAACGATCGTCATTGGAAAAAATATGTGTTACTGTGCGCAAGTCAGTAGCGCAGGATAAAACACAATAGCTGCTCTTTGTAGGATATGTATGTCACAGTGTTCGCGAGTAAGGCTTCCCATCTCTCTTTGAAAAATAATCTGGTTGGTCAATGCTTTGCCTTTCCCCGTAACGCATGTCAAAAGGCTTCCTCAGGGACCTTTGAGACCGATGTCGGCACAGTTCCCTTAGAATTCGGGCCAGTTGGATCAGTCGTGACGTTGCACACCCCTGCGAGGCCGACAACGGCGATCTCTTTTACCATTACCACCACCGTCACTGCTCTGAAAAGGTGAGCTCTCTCACAAGCTCCACCTCCACCACTCTGACTCCAAAAGTAGGAGACAAAGACAATGGACGCAGGAGTACCTCTTAGTTAATCTCGAGATGGTGTGAATACAAACAGACAGAGGGAAATTAATTACAATACTGAGTAGAAAATGCCAAAGATGTATTTTAAAATAGAATACGAATTCCCTTTGAGAAAATAATAATAAGCTAATATACTACCAACAGTACCTCAAAATGCAGTATTTTCATATTAAAAGAAGACAAAACATGCGTTTGGGCAAGAAAGAATGGACGACACCCACCACTCGCCTGCATCTATGCTATTTTATCAGTATTTTCAGTATCGTACCCAAATAGGCCCCTATTTGTATTTCATTAATAGACATCGTAAAATAGGCGCTCTGTGATATTTGCCTCGCTACAGTTACTTTTCTTCGTACACACTAGATGCAAAACAGTTTGAACTACTTGTGTACATGTATACGTCGTACATTTTAGAACAACGGCTCATTTATGTTTTCGCGCATGCATATTCGAACATACGTGTCATACCTCAAAACACAATAGTCTAGTGAGGAGAATCGATGGTGCGTTTGGCCTACCGCCAAACGCACCGTAGGGAATACACAACGGTCATTGGACGAACGCTTATCGTATACTATGTTGGAAGGAGTACATATCATTTGCCAGGTGCATCGATGCTTCCACTTCTATGCGAAGTGTGAGAGCTGCCTCTGCGTAGGACACTGCGACGACTCCGCTCGGTGAGTTTACTTCTGGCTTGAGTTATTTGTTTTCCGTTTATATACTATATGATTGGATTGTGCAGTTGCATATCACATTCAACATTACTGCACTCCGCCATCCCTATACCCATCATTCAACCTCCTCTATTTTCCGTCCGCCCACTTCTGTGTGGCCAACAACGGCGAGCCTATCCGGCCAATACCCCCCCCACACACACACAAACACACATTAGTGCACTCGCGTTTTATGGAAGGTTTTTTTCCTTCAAAACCTTCAGCTTCGAACGCGTAACTAAACGTAAATGTCAGCCAGAGGGAGGGCTGCTTGTGTTATGGCCTCACGTTACCAACAACGAAAAGATGGGTGCTACATAGAAAGTATACTGTCACCTGTCCTGCACAAGTACTATTTACTTCACATTTTCCCCCATAGCTGAAGCCTGTGGGTAGCACATAAGAGAACGAAAGAAAATATTTGTGCACCTTTGCTAACAAAACGGCAATATACGTAGAATTCCAGAACCAGTATTGTGGCGAGCTGCACGGAATGGTGTGCTGAACGGCAACTGAAACTGGGTGGGGACGACGCCCCTGCCGATAGGTGGCTACCAAGGGCTCGGCTCGCTGCCGCTTCGCGTGCCCTCAGGGCCACTTGGCCCCACGTGACTTAGGAGCGCCTGAGGCAGGTGGGATGAGAAAGGAAAAAAAAAAAAAATGTGGGCGTGCTGATGCGTCACTGTTGGGAGACATGATTACGACAGACAGAAGAGTTTGGCGTTTTGGAATGTTGTGGTAAAGACTTCAAAAGGTGCTGTTCAGTGCGTTCCAACCTCAAGGTCGCGTCAAGGTCATTCGGCTCATCTTCAGTTTTGGGAGAAGGTGGGTGGCTGGAGCGCTTTTAACACCCCATTTCTGTACAACAGAACATTATTGCGTTTGACGCGTGGCGCAGTTATGCACTGGTGCACTATGGATAAAGTTTTGGGCGGGAAATATTGACGACGCTGATGAACATCTCGTTATGTACATCATAACACGTAATGGAGTTGTTTGCCAAGCAAAAGACGCCATGTACTATGCATGTGCTAGAACATCTTCTGAGAAGTTGCGGAAGGTGATATCTTGCTCAGACAGAGAGTCGCATCAGGTAGGAGCACCCTGTCAGTATATTAAAACCTTCGTCCTACAAGCAAACGCTTTTGCTTACGATTTCAGAACAGGGTTTATACACTATGCTACTTTTGTCTCCCCTTTCCCGGCTTTCCGCGATACCACAATTTTCTATTGAACACTACGAGCACCAATACACAAAACTACAGCTAGTATAAATCGTAGTGAATCGGCTGGGCTAGAAACCGTTGTGCCATACCATGATGTACCGTACCGTACCGGCGTACCATGCCGAGATTGGGAAGCGACCGGGTTCGAATCCAGGCGCAGGCTGTGCTCTCTGAGGCTCTGGTGTGCTGGCTTAGTTTATGACAAATGCCAGCACGCTTCCCGATGAAGTCGGTCCAGGACGCTCCTCCCGTCCCGTGCATATGCCTCCAGACAGCTATGCAGATCGCTCGGAAATAGCCACCATCTTTTATACTATAGGGGCGTTCGGCTAGAGTTTGTCACGGCCACACTGGTCCTTCTTCCCTGGTGGCGGGCGGAGGAAACCTTTTCGAGCATATTCCTCAAGTGTTGATGACTACGTTGGCGACTTCACACGACATTTCGTGGATTTTGTCACGTGTTCGACCTAGATCAGTGAACGAGTACAATGCCTGATCAACTAGCTCCAGGAAACTGCGGAATAAATACATTAATGCTTGAAATAACTTATCCTTGCTACCACAGGTCGCACTGATGACAGTGTGGGCGCCCTCTGGGCAGCCAAACGAGTCCATACTCAGACATTGTATACCGTCCTGTTTGGATACAGGACCCAGGGTTACGCCCAGAGTCTCAAGATCACTAATCTTTATCACATCCAGAACCACATCGTCCCTCGGTGTTATCAGGTATCAGATCACCACTCGAGGCTCCGGCGCCGTCTGTCTCATCTAGGCTACCGAAAGCCTTCCCTCGCGGTTCTGCTTGAACCTACTCAGAAAGCTGAAGTCACGTCTGCGCTGACACGATTGCTTCGGGAATCTAAACTTTTGGGCACTGTCTGATACGTCTGATTGGAGAATTAGCTGTTTTTTTTTCTGTATTTTTCCTAATGGTCTGTGTCTCTGCACCCTTTATCTTCTTTTGTTTGTTTGTTAGCTTATGGGAATATATCGAAAAAATATCATGGTATAATCTCTCCCTTCCCTTTTTTTTCTTTGCATTAAACGTAACCCCCCCCCCCCCCCCGCCTCCTGCTAACAGGCATCATGATACTTGCCGTGCGCCCACTACCTTTTCTCATTTTAAGGAAAGTTTTCTGTATCCGCAACGAACTGCTCTGCACCATACTATATGGTTGTCAGTGGCATAGCGACGGGGGGGGGGGGGGGGGCACTCAACTTTCAGTACATTGTGCTGCTTGAGTGAGCACTGGACGCACGTGAAAGAAGCCTGTTGCGTCTTTTATGATTACTGTTGTCTGGCGACATAAAGCAACAAATTATTGGTTGCAAGAAAGGGAGAGAGAACCTTATGCAGCAAGCAGGGACCTTGTACTGAGCAAGAGCTGATAAGCCATCCCCACCCATCGGCACCACCGTAACTGTTCTGCTTCTTAGCCGGCGCGGTGCGAACCTCTGTATTTCACGGCAAGGACATGTGACTCGGAGCAGAAGAGTACCTCGGATCCGCACAAAAATTATTTCGCAAGGCGCGCAGCGAGCGTCAACACATCCATGTAAAAAATATTGGGGGGGGGGGGGGTAATGGTAGGCTAGGCTCGCGGTTGTTGGCTACACAGTAGCGGGCGTCGTCATGAGTATAGCAAAAACAAAAAGAAAGAAAGAATACAAAACACAAAGAAAGGATGGACGGAGATGGAGGATACAGCAGGATGAAGGATGGAGATGTGGTGAGGGTGCACAGCATTAGACAATAAACAATCGCACGTGGCCGGGTGGCACAGCTGTGACCAATCGCTCCCATGCATTGGATAGGCCGATAAACTTTGATTGATAAACTCACTAGTTATTCTAGCGCGGGTTCCATCCCGGCCTAGGACTGTAACAATGTGAGGGAGGTAAACATGTGAGGAAGGTAGATTTCCCGTGTACGTCAAAACAACGGCAGGTGGTCAAAATTATGAACAGTCCTACCCCGGAGGCCGTGCAACATGCTGCCTCCATACACGGACAAAGCTTACGTGTAACATCATGGTACCATTACCGTTATTACCATTAGGCATTCCATCTCACCATACCAGTATGGCACACGTAGTACGACTCGCACTTCTGTCTTTAAGAGAGCTGTGAACAATAGTAATGTATCAACAAGATCCCTTTGGCCTTCCTGCTACGGAAGCTTGTTATTATTAACACTCGAAATCTTTTTAAAACAACAACAACAACAACAAAAAAGAGACGCACACCAACATACCAGATTATACTTCCTGCAGGCAAACGTCACGGCGAGATAGGTTCATAGCCCAAGCAGCACAATGTACTGAAAGTCGAGTGCAATAGGGGTGGACGGGTAGGTGGAAGACCTTGAGCAGACTCGTGAAACTAAGGAACATTGATAAGACACATACCGTCCACTCCTATTGCACTCGACTTTCAGTACATTGTGCTGCTTGGGAGTGTTGTTGTCGTTATCAGCATGGCGTGAGAATATCACCTAGAAAAATCTTGGCCAACGTCAATGCAAGAAAGTCTCTGAGGCAGAAATGTTGCGGTGGAGATTTCATCGATACACTTTATCAAGGCATTGATTTCTTTTGGCACTGCACAGTAGTAGTCCAGTGTGGCATTCTGGATTCAAGATCACGATTGCTTATGAACACCATTTGAAATAGATTGGCATTAAGGGCCATATAGCACGTACAGATTAATGCGGGACAATGAATTCGCTAAGGAATATGTTTATCCGTGTAAGTTTGATATTTCGCATGGCAAAGAAATATTACCTTGAGTTGAGGATGCCCAGGCTCCCAGTTTTGTTGGCACGCTGGAGCTCGCAAGCACGACCGCAGCACGCAGTCAACCCGAAGAAATGGTCACATTTTGTCGCATGTCAAATACACTGTACAAGCGCTGCCACACTTTACTGAACCATATTTTCATAAAAAAGTAAACATCGAAAATTTTACACACAAGACATAATGGAGCGCTAAAACGGAAACCATGTGATGCAGATCTGCTATTTTGAGAGAGGTCTTATAAAGCAGTATCTTTCATGATGAAAAGCGTCTACGATTGTGCGTCTACTTCGACAGTGGTAGTGTTGACGGTGCAACCTAAATGGCCAAATGCATCCTACAGTTTACAGAGTGTCAGATCGGCACATGTTATTCGTTTCGTTCACAGACACTTTCATTTCGACAGGTCTATGATGAGTGCTGCCATGATCCCGAAGAACGGGCCTCAGCAGATTGTGATTCACGATAAAGAAAACAACACTTTTGAACTGGACGAGAGCGCATTACGACGTATTTTGCTACAAGATGGTGTAAGGGACAAGCCTGTTGCAGTAATTTCCGTGGTGGGAGCCATGCGGAAAGGAAAGTCCTTTATGCTCAACCTTTTCCTCAGGTCTGGATCCTTCAAAGCTCTTTTTTAGAAGTAGCTCTTTTTTGAAAAATTACACGTTATCCAGGGAGGTCACTCCATCCTTGAATGACTTTCGTGAACCAAACAGCTCTCCGCGGTCTTTCACTGGCTGTCGCCACTCGCCAGTCATTGCAACTTTCTCGATTTCGTGCAGATATATGCAACATCGTCAAGGACATGCACAATGTTCAAGCAAGTTTGCAGACTGGCTGGAAGATCCTGATGCACAATTGAAGGGATTTTCATGGCGCAGTGGAATGAGAGGGGACACATCGGGTATCCTCATGTGGGACAAAGTGTTCACGGTTACAACATCTGAGGGAGAGCAGGTGGCTGTCATCTTCATGGACACAGAGGGCGTCTTTGACCGTGGTGTAACAATGCAGGAGAACACTACAATTTTTGCTCTCAGTACCCTGACTAGTTCTATCCAGGTGTACAACATCTCCCAGATGGTACAAGAGAACGACCTTCAATTTCTACAGGTGAGGTCGAATAGCCTGGGAGGGAGCACGCAAAAGTAAAATCGCCAAATTCAATGCGCACTTTTGGTAATATGCTGGAAAATTCCGAAAAATGACTTTTAATCACTCCCAGAGTACTCCGCGGGCCAATTGTTCCTTCGTTATTTCATGCTACGTGATCCCATGCTGTCCCCTAGGAAAATTGAGAAGACGTCAAGGCTTTGTGACAAGGGGTGTAAACACAGGGAAAAAAACTGAGAAATCCCAATGAAAACGTTCTTGTGTTTTTTCAGCCGCTCAAAGGTTGAAAAAAAGCTTTAAAAAATCCACATGGCGTTCTCCTTGCGCCAACTCATTGTGAGAGACTTGGTTTCACGTTCAGCCTACGAAGCACTTCAATGAGATGTGGGGAGAGGTCGCCATCGTCGTTCATCGCTTCTGCATTGATCGCAGTTTTCATTGTAAAATAGTTCGTTCCTTGTCGAATGTTGGATGCATTTCTCTTCGTGCGAATCGCCAATCGCCCAAGAAAAAGGGTAAATTACAACAGACAGACGCCTGTGCCGAAGCGACACGCTGGCGTCTGGAAAGCAACATCCTAACAGCACTTCTCACACACCACCACCATCTTGACTGTTTTGAACGTGGGATTCGTATGTCTCGCACTATAACTTTGCACCGCCATGGTCAATCCCTTTGAACAGTCTACAAGGATTGAATTTCGTTCAGGAATCGTCGGAGCTGCATATGTGGACAACACAATGTTCTGCTTACATTGAGTAAGCGTGGACTTTTAGTATACGTGTAGCCCTATACAGGTTGTTGCGCTTGAAGTGATAAATTCTAACTGGCCTCGTACTCGCCGGAGGATTGTGGGACTTTCGGAAATTACCTTCTCGCAGCTTTTTTAGCATTGAAGAAGGCCTTGGACAATTTTTAATTGCGGTAAAATAATTTTTGTCAATTTAACACTGAAAATTGCTGAGCGAACCTCGCTTTTTTTACTTGAATATGAGGTCCTCGACGGATCATCGCAGACCCAACAAAGACGATGCTCAGTCCTGCAACAGAAATAGTCAAATTAAAAGTCTAATTAGTCAAATTAATATCAGTTACGCTTTAGCCCCGCGTCTTTGATGTCCTCAAAAAAGGGCGGGCGCGCGAAATGTGCGCCTAGGGGAGGAAGTGTCCCCCCTTTAATTTGTTTTGCCTTCTTTCTGATAAAACGGTTGTTTCGCTTTCTTCGCAATAAGATGGTTATCACCAACATCAAGGTCAAAGTGGGAGCAAGAAATGTAAAAAGAGAGGTGGGAACGCGTTCTCCCCTCCTCGCATCTTCAGTGCGCTCTTCTTTTGGGACAATCAAGCAGGCGGGCTAAAGCGGAATTTTTACTATTTCTTCTACTCTTTTTGATGTGGTACTATGCATAGTTTTTGTTGAGTTTGCGCTTATTCCTGAAGGACATTGTGAGGTTCGCCTGGCTGTTTTCAAAGTTCAGTTGAAAAAATCCTTTACCCGCATGAAAAATTGTCAAAAGACTTCCTCAACGGTGGCAAAGTTTCCAGAAGGTAATTGCCTAAAGTCCCACAATCCTCTGGCGAGTACACGGCCACTTAGAATTTTTTTAATGACGTGAGGTGAAACACCCTGTATACACATGGCAATAAGTTGTACAGGCGGCAGTAACAGCATCTTCATCATTTTCTTTTTTTTTAGAAATTTTCGAATTATATATAGACACGAAAAAGGAACTTTTTTTTTTTCGAGGCTCAAAATTTTCGGAAATTTTACGTCCTTACTGGTGGCAGGTACACATGCATGCATTCTCCAACACATGGTATGTACTGTCACTATCTACAGTAGAGCACTGCACGGTCGTGGCCCAATAACTTTGCTTTGATATGCCCGTTCGGCCCTGTCCAGCGGATCAAGGACCGACATTGTACGGGCCGAAGCCAGGACTGGGCCCATAGGCGAACCCTAACCCGAGCCTGCCCCTGGCCTGCACAGATATGACTCACGATCTCCATTGAACGGGGTGCTATATCAATAACTCGTCAAGCGCCTCCCTGAAATATAATTGAAGCGACTGTGGACATCATTCCTTTCTTCGCGTTGACACAGATGCAGCTCAGACATGTAGAAAATACTGCGGAAAAGTATTTAAAATAAATACTAAATGCTCCGCGTGAAAAGTCTTTAAAATAGAGTATGAAATACTCAAAACTGAAAGTAATTTGAGTAGAGTACAAAATACCCTAAAAAGTATTCAAGGTACTGTTTAAAGCACATCAGTATTAATAGTAACTGAAACGCGCATTCTGAACGTGACCATATCAAGCAGAGGAATAAACTTCATCCGCCATAGTTAGGCATATATCTTTCCTTTTCTTTTCTTTTTTGTCTTGGTGTCAAGTAGTGTTTGGTAAACTTCGGTTATATGATTCGACTCAACCTCTTGTAACCCCTTCTTACTTCAGCTTGGGGTATTTCAACTTATGGCGCCTGCTTATTGCTTTGCGACCAAGGAAGTGAATGGCGGGGTTCTCTCGTACCTAATCTTCTCTTCTACATGTTGTACCAGCACGCTCAAACATCAGGGCTGCTCATGTACTTAATCCCCCGGGGATTCAACCGGCAACATGAACAGGAACAGTTTTCGGACGAAGAGGTCGGGCTAGAGACAAGCAAGGCCAAGCGCGGGAACTGCCTATTGTACAGGAGGATAAATGACAGATACGCGAATTTTCCCCCCAAAAAGAAAAGGAATTTTCAGTGAGCTATCGATAGGGCGGGGACCCAAGCAGCACGATGTACTGAAAGTCAAGTGCAATAGGGGTGGACGGGTAGGTAAAAGGCCTTGAACAGACTGGTGAAACTAAAGAACATTGCACTAAACTAAGAACTAAAGACACATACCGTCCACCCCTATTGCACTCGACTTTCAGTACATTGTGCTGCTTGGGGAAGTGTGCTCGATATGGCTTGACGATGAAGGAAAATACTTTGAGCACTGAGTAGCAAATACGAAAAAAAGTAACTTAAATACCCTAAAAATACTGGTCGCAAAAAGTATTAAATAGAGTACCAAAATACCGGAAAAAAGTATTTAAAATATTGTGTTCTGAGAACGTACTAATAATACTTGCAGCTAGATCTCTCTTACGTTTGGATCCTACTGATCGCCTGCGCCGATCGCCGTATAATGGGCAATTCCTTCATAAGCGCAACAAATACGCCTGTCGCTCGAGTAGCCAAGTGTGGGCCCGAATCAAAATTCAAGGAGTGCAGTCTCCGGTGCGCGTAATTCCAAAGCGCTAGCCTGTACAACGGATCGCGCTATGTCTAGCTTTAGCAGGTGATAGCTGATCATCTGGCAACCTGCGTTCCCATGGCAACACCGGGACGCTACTGCTCTTCCACCGGGTTCAGATATCGATAGAGGAAAAGAAAGCAGGCACCTTTTCCAGTTGATGTCTCGTCGGCGATACCTTTTGAGTCTGTTTTGTTTTCATCTTGTTTATCACGTACAATAACATCAGAAACATAAAGCGGAGCACCCATTGAGGAAAAGTTTCATGCGAATTGTAATTCCATGACTCGACCTCCTGTCACGTGATATGTTGAACTGTGAGCATTGACAGTCTGTCTGTGAGACAATGCAAGATATCAGCTGGGACATCGTATCGCGAGACGTAGTGGTGGCGTCGGTGGCGTAATGGTGGCTCTTTATTGTTATATTGTTTCTGTTGCGGCAGCGGGAGCAACCGGCTTCCGGTTTTCGGTGTTTACAATTTTTTAGGCTTCTCGAAAGACGGTTAAAATGACCACCAAATGAAATTACAGTAATAGAAGATTAAATTGAATTACAACATAAAAAACAACAAGATAAGTTCTCTTTGACACTTATCTTCCCTATATCTCGTAATACCTCGGAAAATATAAACACCGAAAACAAGAAATCATCAAAAAAACTTTTCTTTTCTTGTTCCATTTAAATACAAATAGATTGGGTGCTATCTGTAGGAAACTGAACATGTTCACTGACCGAATCTCAGCTTGCGATATTTATAAATATGCGACATTTATAAATATGCGACGCGCAGTGTGGTAGCAGTGAGCGCGTCATAGACATAAGTATACTTCGGCACAGTAAAACATGTAGAACGGAGCAGCATTACATCAACAGGCACATGCGGTTTATGATCAAGAGGAACAAGAAACTGTGAATGCCAGACACGATTGGTTCAAAACACGGTTTGAGCTGTACAGCAGCCTATCAGCGCCGCATTTTCATTGAGAAAATCCAGGCCCAAGATAACGACGAGCCCACAGAGGGGTATGACAAAGAGCTACGCGGGAGGCGTAATTCCTAAGCACTACCCAGTGCAACGAATCGTGCTTCCTCTATTCTTAGAGGATGATAGGTTATGCTCTGGCAACCTACGTTGCCGTGGCGACGCCGAGGCGCCACGGCCTTTCCTTGTGGTTTCAGATATCGTTGGAGGAAAGAAAGGAGGCATCTTTCGTCAGCGTACTTTTCCACTTCTGTCGGCGAACTTTCCATAAGATGTGCTAAATTGCGGACATTAGCTGTGTGGTACTTTCCAAGTAAACTTACCGCCGAATTCAGGAACAAGCCTTGACTCGACGCTCCGCCTCGTCTCTAACGAGTGGAGGAAAGTGCTGCTCCTCCACTCGGAGAGCCCATGCGTTTCATGAACCCGTTTCGGGGATACCTCCGCCAAGGCGCTTCTCGAGAAACCGTCCTCGAATAATGCTGTAGTCTCGTCCCCAGCCGTCTTTCGGGAAACCTCGGAAATGTTGATTTTTGTGCTTAAAACACACATATGGCATGAAAAATTAATATATTTCTTTACTTTATTTCGACCAACATGCATTACAAATACAAACACAAAGGACTGCAATTGCTTGAAGAAGGGTGCATAGTTTCGAGCAGGGAAACAGACGGATAGGTTTTCTAGTTGTCTGGTCTGGCAACTACAACCACAACGGCAGCACCTAGCTTAATTGCATGGTGACCTATCACTATGATGACCATCCTCGTATCAAATAATATGAAAGAGGGTGTCACAGCTTCTCACTATTCTATGTTACAATATGTAGCGTGAACGCTGTTTGTTAGGAGATTTCTACGTTTAGCATGTCGTACGAACTTTTATGGCACCATTCGCGTTCTGCCTAAACGGTGGAGCATGTTATCCCACCCAACAAAAGGAATTGGTACTACCGGGACATCTCCCAATTAGCCTAAAACGGGGGTATAGATGCGACAACATTCTCGCGACCGTTTGTGCACGCTCTTCCTTGGACTACAAAAAATAAAATAAATAAAGAAAAAAGAATAAAGTAATGAAAGAAACATGAATGAAAGCATCATAGCTGGAGCGGGGGTTGGTCCAGCTTGATACAGTGTAAAGTTCACGGAAAAACAAAAGGACTGAGCAGGCAGAGCAGATGTTTATTTTTTAGATGTCCCATAAATGCTAAGGTTTATTTTTTTTTTCGCCACTTTTTCCGTGAAAACAACGTTCACGCATACCTTCTTTGTGCTGAGTAGCACGACAGAAGCAAAATTTACTACACCTTGTCTTGAAAAGTGTGCTTGCGAGAAAGTATGTGATTTTTTTCCACAACGCGGCACACCGTCGGCAAGGAGACATTCACAGGGTCTCCCGCGAAAAGTCCAAAAGGAACTAATGCCATAAAATCGCATGTCGAACGTGAAGCGGTACCGTATACCATATAAGGCACTCGTGGTCATAAAAAAGGTCGAAGGGAGTTAGATGGCCCCTTATTGGACGTCGTCCCATCGTCCCACAGTGGTAGTGTCGCGTTAGCACCGAGTTAAGGGCCATCGTATACGTGGCACAAAACGCTCGATGAACGCTACGAACAACCTGTCTTCCGCCATGACACTAGCCAAACTCGAGTTGAGGAGCGCTCTCGAGGTAGCGCCGATGCAACATCGAGATTTTAGAGGAATGAGCAGGGGAATTCCTCCGCTCGAGGAACGTTTCGAGTCAAGGCCGGTTTATGAAGCGCGAAACCACCTTGGAGGAGCTGCCTGAGTGGAGTTCCGAGTCGAGGCTCGTTCATGAATTCGGCGGTTCCCATGTTAAATTACGACTTGTGATTCACGATGAAAAGAAAGATACCGTTTCTTGGTATGGGAAGAGAGTGACCTGCCAGTTTTAATGGCTTGGCTTAGCCAGTAGAGCTATGAAGGCTCGTGGTGCTTGTAGTGCGATCATTAGCATTGAACTGAGGTGGTAGCAACATTTTGGGAATCGTGAATACTTTTCTCTACGTTATAGGCGTGAAATGCATATCAGACAGTGATAACATTCGGGAAAACTCCTAGCGTAAATGGAAGGTACATGCATGTGCAGAAATACTGAACCAGAACGGAAAGGAGACGTTTCTTTAGTTATGAAAGTAATTTCATATAACACAAAGGACACATATGTGATACTTTCACTTTTCCTGTTGAGGATGGTGTCATCTCTGGTCTCTCCGTAGAAAGCGTTGACGTATGCCTCAGTATTACTCTATAGCAACTAGCTGCTGAGTATGTCTCAGTACGATTGAGATTACACTCCTTTGGAACAGGCTATTCTTTCGCCGCTAACCGCCCCGCATCAACGCAGAAGGCCATTGTACTTTTCGTCGGCTTCCATATCGCCGTCGTGACTATCTTGAAGTGTAAAAACAACGTTCCTCTCCTTGACCCATTAATACCACACACTGCACGCCCCGTGTGAAACACTTGCGCAGCTTCTGAAGCAAATATAGCGCCTACCCATCCCGCCCTCTCAAAAGGATAACACCTTTTTCTGTTGATGTCGTACAACCGTCTCTTTCACCTCAATAAACCTCCTGCTGCTCAGCATGTCGAACATACCATACATGCAGGCAGTGATCCTCCTGTATAAGTCGGCGACCGTACAAAGTTTTCCATTCTGAGCGCGCGATTATCTGAAAGGACTTGGAAGAAGTGAGAGGGAAAAAAAAATAACAAAAGAAAACAACAAGTCGTCACTCCATCATCGAACAGAAGATTGCCTGCGGTCGTCCTCGTTAGTTTTTTTTTTTTTTTAATATTACAGCCGTTTATTTAAACGGCGGTGATATTAAACCGCCGTTTAAATAAACGGCGGTTTAAATAAACAGCGGTAACCTTACAAACAAAGAAAAAGAAACGAACGAAGACGACCGCAGACAATCTCGTGTTCGATGATGGACTGACGACTTGTTGTTTTCTTTTGTTATTGTTTTTTTTTTTTTTTCTCATTTCTTCCAACTCCTTTCAGATGATGGCGCGCTCAGAATGGAAAACGACTGATGACGATGATCTGACGACTTGTCGTTTCTCACTTCTTAATCCCCTCATTTCCCTCACAATATGGAGTGAAGTCCTATGGTTTTCTCTGTATATAATACATAAGGGGGTGGGAGAGATGTGTAGAAAGAACTAGAAGACTATGGTGTCGCTTGTGTATGACTTTCCGCCTCGAGCCTACGTTTGGCGTTTGCTTAATTCTAGATTATATCAGTGTTCACGACATGGTGCCACAAAAGGTGCGTCGTCGCGAAGGAACAGAGGTTAAGGCGGACTCACTTCTTAGGAAAGACTATGGGGAATTTTTGTTCGCAGGGCTTCAGGAAACCAGGCTAAATTTCTGCAGGAAACAAGTACGGGAGTGCTCTCCTCCAGTTTATCGAGGGAATCAGACATTTTTGAAGGCCTGAGGCCACCCACTGATTTTTCGCGAATTCAAGTTTCTCAAATTTTCAGTACAGGAGAGTGAATGGGAGATGCAAGAAAATCACAATACCACTTATATCAGTCAGTCGGCAGCTGGTATTTGGCCAAAATGATGTCATTCCCTAGAGTTGCAGTCTGGGAATTGATTGCAATCAACAAATTCGACTAGTTTACTGCAGTTTTCCAGATCCCTGCGAATGAAAATAATGGCCTTGTCATTTGCTAGGATGTCCTCCATGCTGACGCCGATTATATTACTTCCTTAGAACGCACGAAGAAGGTAAAGCGATTAAGAGTTTTGGGACGGTCCAGACAACATCTCGCTCAGTTTCGCACCCAGGAACATCAAACAGCGTCGAAGCTACGGTACGATGTATCCTATCAAGATGTTCACAACCAGGAAGTCGACTTTGTGTGGCTATGTGGCTCATCTGCCTCTACGTTACCGCCACTGCCGGATTTGGGGGGGGGGGGGGTAGACGTGGCGCTTGCCCCGGGGCCCCCATCACAAAGCAGCCCCAACCAGAAAAGGTCTTGTCCAAGGGAAATGTGTTTTGCATGCCTGAAACGCATCCCTGAAACTGAAAACTTGGTAAAAATCTCCTCCGTCCATGCATATCGACCGCGAATACCACATTGGTTAGCACTGTATATCTAGCACTGGTTACCGCATTCAACGCAGACTTTGTGGCGGCCCTTATATCGTAGTGTGCATATACAGGGTGTTCAAAATTAAACTTTCACGAGCGCCACGCAAACACAGCGATGACAGGAAACCGGATGATAACTTTAAGCTACTTGAGTAAGAAACAGGTGCTACATAATTAGCAGCACCAGTTTCTTACACAAGTAGTGTAAGGTTAGAATCCGGTTTCCTGTCATCACTGTGTTTGCGTAGCGCTCGTGAAAGCTTAATTTTGAACACCCTGTAGACCAACCATCTGACAGACGTTGTCGCTCTGTAAAACACTGCATGTGTCTCGTCTGACACGGTTCCAGGCTCCCACTGCAAAGAAGGGCCGCGCCTCGCAGCGGGAGCAAGTGCGAAGACGAGATCGTGACATTGCGTCATACTGGATCGCTCGGGGGTAGCATATCCACTCCATATCCATATCCCCACTCTCTAAGGAAATCCAGAAATCCAACAATATACTCAATATGGTTGTGGAATATAGCTGATATCGCCTCTTCCCTTGTGAATTATTGAATCTCCCCCACAACAACGCAGAGGGTAGCACCTTATGAGAAAGTAGCTGTTACTTAACTGAACTGGAGTAAGACTCGGTTGCTACTGCAAAAGTAAAAGTATAATCGAATCAGTGCCAATTATGGGTTTCTGCTTGTAGTTTTCCACAGAGTACGGGCGTCTTGCAGCAGAGAACACGTCTGAGAAGCCTTTCCAGAAGCTTATGTTTCTGGTACGCGACTGGAGCTGCCAACGCGATGCTCCTTATGGTGCGGAAGGCGGAAGGGCCGTTCTGAACGAATGGCTAAACGTTTCGGAGCAGCAACATGAAGATGGGCGACAAATCCGCGAGCACATCCGATCCTGCTTCTCAGAGGTGGATTGCTTCCTTATGCCTCATCCTGGACTCAAGGTGGCTACTTCTGCTGAGTTTGACGGACGCTTATCTGGTGAGAAGCTTTTCAGGTCATCTCGTCTACTATAACAAGGAAATAAATTTAGTTCAAGATCATGAATTTTAAATTGATACTCGCGATGAATGCATATATTGCCTATTAATCATCCGACTCGGTGGATCGTTTTGTAACGTGACCGTCTGCTAAGCCCGAGTTCCTACGAAGTTGGAAGAGTTCCTACGAAGGCACGGAGTCTCAGTGGTCCTTGTATTTCAAAGTAGCCCGTGAATACAAAAATGACATAAGAAATGCCAAACACAGGTTTTATAATCACGACCTTTGTAGATTGTTGTCCTCGAATCCGAAGAAATTTTGGTATGTTGTTAAGGCAGAGTTGGGTGCGAGTAGACCTGTAGATGTCGATACGCAGGGCGTGTCCCTCGCGGATGATGATGCAGTGGACGGATTAAATGAGTTCTTTTCATCAGTGTTTACTAGAAAGGCGTTTCCTTGCCCGCCCGTACAAATATACATTCGTGATACTATGCAAGATCCGATCATTGCCTCTACAGACGGCATGTGTAAAATTATAAATGACGTGCCTCTCTCATCGTCTCCGGGTTGCGATGGTATCTCCACTAAGTTTTTAAAAATGACTAAGCATGTGGCCAGTAGGATCCTTGCGATTATATTTCAGCAGTCACTTGACACTGCAGCGATACCAGGAGACTGGAAGCATTCGGTTGTCGTTCCCATACCGAAGGTCCCCTCCCCAACAATTGAGTGCTTTCGGCCAATCTCACTCACTTGCGTCTCATGCAAGGTGCTTGAATACATTATCTTTTCTGTTATTATGAAGCATTTGGTTGCCCACGGCTTCTTTTATGTAAACCAGCCGTGCAAGACGACACAACAGCAATCGGTGCTCGGTTAAGGTTCAAACTGAGATTTTCAGGTGAGACCTGATCCAGTTGGGATTGGCAGTTTGGTTTAATAACTTGTGTTATTCCGAACAATCTAGCGTGTGACATTTGTGACGCAGGTGTTGGTTCTGTAACTCACAGAGATGCGCCTGATAAATGTTTATGCTGCATAGGTCAAATCTCTTACGAGAACAGTTCAAATCTGTTACAGTTAATACCACTTATTTGTCTCTTCAAAAGGCAATGGTGCTACACCGAGCTTTTATCCAAGACTGTGAATACTGGCTATGCGCAACTTCATTCCTATTGACCTCATTCCGCACTGTCTTCATTCCTATTGAAGACAGCGCTGCTGTCGAAACGTCCAATACCCCCTCCTAGTTTTTAATAAAGTTCCCCTTTTATTGCTTGTCCTGTAGAAGGACTGTCTCCACTTCTGATCCTTATTGAATATCTTGATTTTTCGTGGGCAACCGCATTCACCGGCCTCGGTGGCTCACCCGGTAGCGTGTTCGCCTTCTGATCCCGAGATCGCGGGTTGGAACCCGGCCGAGGACGACAGCAACTTGGTGGCAGGGTACAAGTTGCTTAGACACGGCGTCTTCCGCGAGGGACGTTAAATACGGGGTGCCGTGTGGTGAGCTTTCATCGCACGTTAAAGAACCCTCAGGTGGGCAAAAGCAATCCACAGACCGACCGCTGTGGCGTCGCTCTTGATCTCAGTTGTCTCGCGACGTAAACACCCAATTATGAAAATCAACCGCATTCGTTTATTTCAACTTATATATATATATATATATATATATTCCTCCCTGACGGGAGGAATCACGTGTTACGTGACCTTCTGACGCCATCCACTCAAACGTTGCCTGCCTGCGTACTGCTGATGATGGCCCAACAAGGCCGAAACAGCTGTCCAGTACTGGCATGGCGACGTTTGAGTTCCAAACATATGCTATACGTGCAGCCAAAGTGCTCCGGCTATTTTTCTCATTTTATATATATATATATATGTATATATATATGTTTACAATTCAAGCGTGGCACAATCCCAGCTGTGGACGGCCGTTTCGAGCTTCTTGGCTCTCATCGGCACAGCGTAGGGATGTGACACGCTCTTGGGTCGGCACAAACATGTGCCGATGAGAGCCAAGAAGCTCGAAACGGCCGTCCACAGCTGGGATTGTGCCACGCTTGAATTGTAAACATATGCCTCACGTGCAGCCATGGAGCATTTGCTCATTTTTATTTGTATCTATATATATATATATATAAACGTCGACCCCTACCTTTACATCTATTTCTAGTACCCCCTTAATTATTAATGTAATAAAAGTAGCAACTGTTTTTAACCCTTATACGGCCTCCCAAGTCTCTTCATTACTTGTAGTCTATTTTTTTGCGTCCATCTGAACCCAGTTAATATATATATATATTATCTTGTTGCAGATATCGAAAGAGATTTCAAAGTTCAGCTAAATGATATGGTAACTAGCCTCCTGGCTCCAGACAACCTCGTGGTGAAAAAGATCAATGGCACAGAAGTTACCTGTGAGTCGCTGCTAAAGTACTTGAAGGTAATCAACCCTCAGTTCAGTCATTGTTTGAGGCAGTAACACTAACAGCCTTTTTTAATTGTTCAGGCTCACACGGACACTTTTGTGAACGGTGAACTTCCAATGGCAAGGACTATGTTGCAGGTAATTGAAGCCTCAATCTTTATTTTTTTTATTCTCAGTGATAGTGAACAATACTGAAACTATGTATTTCGTTTTTTCCAGGCAACAGTAGAAGTGCATTACGCGGAGGCTGTCGAGAAAGAGATAAAACAGTATATCAGCGACATGAAGGAGGTATCTTTTTTCATTTATTCATTGATCTTTTTCGGTTCAAGAAATTTGTATTGTTCTTGCACCGAAGACATCTACTATAGGGTCGTGCAGGTACGGCAGAAACGGCCCAACAGTATTTTTATATATATATTTTTTTTACAAATCGTGGGCCACGTTGTATAAAACAAAACGCAGATGAGTGCGATGTTAAGGCGAGTTCGATCTCGATTCAGTGAAGTCTGGCGTCGGAAACCGTTCTCGCGTCGTGCTCAAGTGAGGACGAACTTCATCGGAAGTACGCCAACTGGGGAGCGGAAATTAAGTAATGCGCTCAAGAGTCCAAAGCTATGCAGGATGAAAGTGTTCTTTACGGATCTGATGGCGGAGGGTGTTGGTTCGACAACCATTCTCGGGACATGTTTATTTCTCGCGGGAGGCCATTCACTTACGCATGTCAGTCTCAGTAGTGTGAGAGTTTTGGACGTAGGGTAGGGTATCACTGTATAGCGAGCCTCTCCGGTGCGACATGTTTGATAGCGCCGATGATAGATCCCAGCGCTTGCATCTTATTCCGTGCGGTACTTAATAAAACACCGTGAAGCATTGCAAACAGGCATTTCAGTAAGTTGATTGCATTGTACAGTACTTCTGATCAAACGACTGAACACAAAATTTTGTGTGCTCCATTGTTTTGCACGATGTAGAAGACTAGAACATGTCTCATCTATATCAACCGTGCCAGTTGATATACTCGTAAGTAGTGGTGAGCACGGACCACGATTATCTGGGAACACTTCAGGGCTTCCGAAGACGTTTAATTAGCAATTAGAGCTAATTAGGACCCCCACAGTAATTAGCTTCATCGAGCGAGTCATCACACTAATTGGGGAGCATCTAACTTGTGTCCAAACCACCCTGTGTGCGCGTAAAACAGCACCGCGAGAGGGTATACCACTGTCCACATGATACACAGAGCAGCTGAACAATAAGGGAAAGGTAGCCTTTGCATCTAGCAATGAGAAACCCGCATATCTGCACATACGCGGCGTCCCTTGTTCCCTTTCCTCCTTTTCTGCCGCTGCTCTCTCAGGTGACTAGTGATATGACCTCCTAACGCCGCTGTTTTGCGGCCGACTTAGAAAAGTGCTCCACTGATAAATAAGCAAATAAAAACGTCGATTTTTAGACGACTTTTCTGGATATAACCGCCGTACTACGTAACATATTTTGCAGTGGGTTTGGCTAATTTAAACACGGTCTATCTGATGTAGCAAGAAAAACGTTACATTGAATTGGCAAACTTCCGAGTTAAATTCAGAAAATTCAATTGATTTCAATTCAAAGTCGTCCAAAGTAATTTTAGTAGGTGGCGAATTGAATGGCCGGAAGCTAGCCGCTTACCCGGCATTTTTCTGTTGAGCCGTTTCTTTATAATGGTCAAATTACAGGTTTCATGCCGTACCCCGTATAATCATCTGAGCCACACTGTTACTGCAAGCAGGAGCAGATAGATTTACAAACAGGTGACTGGGTACTCCCATGCACCTCTCAGCAAGTGTGTCCACTCCCGTCCGCTGCAAGGGTGTTGCGGCGATCAAGAAATATATCGCTCTGGTGTCCCGTAAACTTTTGTCAGGACCTGTACCTATTCGGGTGCATTTCCTTCTCCAATTATTAAACCGAAGTTCCTTTCCATTCTGCGATAACGGAGCTGAAAGCGAATCTATCTAGGATGACACTTACGGATGAAACATGAGGTGGTGGGTCGCACCCCCATAGAGAAAGTTCAATGGGGGGCAGTAGGCCTCTGCGAAAACTCAAAGAGACAACTGCCCCTTCCCCCCTCCTTCCGATGCCTCTTTCAGGCAGTCTTTCTCTGGCGGAGAGCGCATTTGAGCGTCGTGATTTCTCGTCTCAAAATCTGAGAAGGCTAGAGGAGAACGTGCAGAGGCAAGATATCTCCCTTTTGCTCTCAACACTCTCCACAACAATCTCCAGTGAGATTCCACTTCAAATGTTTTCACAACACGACATCGGAATTAGCAAAGCAACCACTCAAATTTTGCATTCGTTGTGCTTGGAGATAGTCACGTATCGTACAGTGGCGCAGAATAAATTCGCAGTTAACCGCGGTTTCATATTCACATCCTCGGTGGCACTGAGGTAGAAACGATATATATACAGGATGTCCCAGCTAAATGTGGCCATATTTTTGAAAAATGTATCTATCGCTTTTTCCGAGATGAAATCAATTGCAATACAGGATATGCTGCGTCAGAAGGTCACGTAACACGTGATTCCTCCCGTCAGGTTGAGCTAAATCACCACTGAAAGCCCAGTGCAAGGCCACTGAAGTATACTAGTGAAAAAATAGTCGGAGCTCTTTCGCTGCACGTATAGCACATGTCTATAAGTCAAACGTCGCCATGCCAGTACTGGACAGCTGTTTGAACCATCTTGGACCTCATCAACAGTACGCAGGCAGGCAACGTTTGGGGTTTCGTCAGGGTCCTGACAAAGACGGAGCTTCAGCCGAAACATTGACTTCCCCCTTAACTTTCCACTAGTAAATGAATAACCCCCTTTTTCTACTTCCTACATCTTCGTTGTTTGCCTCAAATTTTGATAGTATCTATTCAATATCGCGGTCGCCCGAACCCCTTTCTTCCATCATATACAGGGTGTTCAAAATTAAGCTTTCACTAGTGCTTTATAAGTAGGGGAACAAGGGGAAAACTGGGAAAAAAGGCGAAAAATTTTCTGTTCCTTGGGTAAGAAACAGGTGCTACATAGTTAGCAGCACCTGTTTCTTGCACAAGTAGCGTAAAGTTATCATTCGGTTTCCTGTCATCGCTGTGTTTGCGTAGCGCTCATGAAAGCTTACTTTTGAACACCCTGTATATATAATGTAAAATAATCAGGTAAGGTTTGTCCTGCTGAGAGAGTCGTGGTCTAACCGTAAAAGAAATGGAACTCGAACAGCGTAAATTAACGGAGCCATTAAGTAGTTAAGAGTAGTTACGAGGTTCCGTCTCGCAAGACTCCTGAACTGTTCTGCAAGCACCACCTTCGCAGAAAACTTGAGGGAACACAACAGGACCATTATTGTCATAGGAGACTTCACTGCTGTTGTGCCCGGAACAACCAGAACGCGGATGGGATCTTTGCCGCGGGTTTTGTTGCCGCCTCTATTTGAAGGCTGTATCGCTACCTGCTAATCAGTTTTAGCAACTTTACGTTGATAAGGCTGCCTGGTGCATTTATGACGAGGCTCTTTTAGAACGGGGCACACTAGTGGATAGGTGGCCCACCGAAGCATGTAGCAGTCATTGGCGATTTTGCTGTTGCCGTTCTGTACATGAGCAAAAACGACCCTCATCCTAGCAGATGATTTGTTTGAGGCCGAAACGAAGTTCGATACCTTATTCTAAGACAGTCTTTTCTGAAGGAAGCATCAGATAGAGCCCAGTCTAATACAAGCGCCCGAGAGCAGCGAAGAGCTTGGCTGTGACGTTGGCTATACTGGGTAACACAATGCCTTCTCGAAAAGCGGCTGGTAATGTATCGCAGTCGAAAACACGCTCCGCATGAAGAAACGGATGCGGAAGTTTGTTGACGTAATGTAGGAATGAAGATTATTGACGATTTTTCTGAGGAGATTCTTGCACTTCTAAATGCCAAAACGCCTTCCAAAAGTGTCATGTTTGTCTTTTATTTTCGGTAAGATGGTTTATCACTTCTTGCCCTGCGGTTAAGTACACTATGTCCTATAGCATATAAAATGTACATAGGCAGTTAATGCGAGTACAAAAAGGGCGTGTTTTTCAAACGAAGACGTGGTTAAGTATCTGCGTTGTCCGTCCGTCTCTTCTTCACATTCCTTAACCGTGTGCAGGTTGCTTGGTTTGTAACCGGAAGATTATGGGTTCCGCTGGAGCTCCAGGCTACAGATTACAAATAGAGGGTTCATTGCGAGGATCCGTATGATCAACTGTAAACGCTTTGACAACTTCTCCTAGGGAATGTATGAGCTGATGACTCAATAATCTAGAGCTCCAAATAGTAAGACTTATGCAAGATATAGACGGGATTGCTGTACAAAACAAGATGTTCTGCGATGGGCAGGAGACACGTTCCTCATATGGAGTTGCAGGGTACAACGAAACTTGAAGTCGGCAACTAATGAAGCGGTTCGGCACAAAACGGGCTATGCGCGTCAGTTGATGCCGCTTTTTAGCTCCAAATTGAACGGTTCATACGGTAGTCGCAGCCGGGTACGTGAGAAAATTAGTGACGCATGTACAGCTCCCGTCAACCTTAATAATAGCACTCGAAAAAATTCAGTCTCTGAGTGCGATGGCAGCGACCCTGGGGGCTTAATCGCTTCATCGTCGTTATGGTCGTTACAAGCTAACGAGTGGCAGGGTTCTTCAAAAGGCGGGCACGTGACATATTGCTCGTGACGTGTACCACGGCCTTCACGTATCGCGCGAAGAGCGCCGGGCACGTGTTTTATCAGGTGCCCACTTTTTTAAATTTCCCGCCCGCCGTTTTGTATTTCCCGCCACTCGTTAGCTTGTAACGACCGTAAGGACGATGAAGCGATTAAGCCCCCTGGGGGCACTGGGGGAACATTAAGTGAACAAAATCCTTGCGTTAAACTAACACAATAATTTTGTTCAATTATGATTTCCTTATGGCCCAAGGGTAGCTGTAATCGCGCTTGCAAACGAAACCACATTTTTTTCTCAGTGCTATTATTAAAGTTGACGAGAGCTGTAGAAGTTCAAGTTAATTTTTCTGCTGCACAAGATGTGTTCACGTCTCTCTCTACCTCTCGCACAGGTTCTAACCTGTTGCGGGCCTGAGCACCGTCCCTCAAGAGGACAAGAAAGTTATGGGCGTCACAACACTTGGAATTACTAATATGTGGGCGTAGCCAGACAGTTGGTAGTCAAATGGCATCAATTGCTGACAAGACAATTCGGAAAGTGTTGAAAACGAATTGCGGAACGTACTGCTGAACTAGATCGTGCAAATCTCGTCAAATGATATTCTTGCTGGTCATTACTGCGTCATATGGAATACACACTGCTACGGTATGTGGAAATATTTAAGACAACGGCAGAGTGTCTTTCCTTTCAGATGTATCACAATCACTGTCTCTGGCATGTTGCATAACATATGATTATCCCGCTACAGGTTTTTCTGCCCATTTTAGTCCAGGTTCATCCGAAATAATCTGAGCGCCATTCGGTTTAAGCCGGGCGCCATCTGAAAAAATCCAGATGCTATTTAATTTAATCCGGGTGCCATGTGAATTAATCCATTGTGTTTTTAAGCACTATAACCGTGTGCTCACACGAGGGACATTCTATAGCAGAATATTCTTCAGACATGTCGTGGAAGGAAAAGTAAAACACTGCTGACAGGACTTAAATTCTGCATTCGCACGACGCCGAGATATCGAGAGTTAAAGCGGAAGCATAGCAGACGACACCATTGGTCATGTCGTCTGATACAGAATATCTTCTGACTGAGCTGCAGGATATTCCACACGGTTAGAATAGCGGAAAAAGGCATGGCTCACCATAGCAGTCGATACCACTGGTGCTGTCGTCTGCTACAGAATGTCTTCTCACTGAGCTGTAGGATATTCCACGCGGTTAGAAGAGCACGAAATGCATGACTCACATAGCAGACAGCACCGTTGGTCCTGTAGTCAACTACGGAATACCTTGTCACTAAGCTGCGGAATGTGCGGGATGTCTTTCAGTGCTCTTCAAACCGCAGAGAATATCCTGCGGCACTGTCACAAGATATTCCTCCGCAGACGATAGGAACACTGGTGTCGTCTGCTATGAACATCATGCCTTTCCGAGTTCTGCTAACCGCGCGGAATATCCTGCAGTTCAGTCAGAATATATCCTGTAGCAGACGACGGCACCAGTGGTGTCGTCTGCTATGTGAGTGGTGGCTTTTCGTGTTCTTCTAACCGTGTGGAAATTCCTGCAGTTTAGTGAGAAGATATTCTGTAGCAGACGACAGCACCAGTTGTGTCGTGTCCTATGGGAGTCTTGCCTTTTCGCGCTCTTCGAACTGCGCGGAATATCCATCAGTTCAGTCAGAAGATCTTCTGTAGGATACGACAGCAACAGCGCCGTCGTTTGCTATACTTCTGCTCCAACTCCTAATACCTCAGCGTCGAGCGAATGCTCCACATAAGACCATAGCACAACTTCAGTTCCATCAACAGTTTCTTTTTTACTTATTCTTCCACTAAAATACTCTACAAAGACCTCCCTCGTGTGAACACACGGTTATAATGTTTGAAACCACAATGGATTAATTCAGATGGCACCCGGATTAAATTGAAT